>NC_087216.1:70953629-70976129 GCF_015104395.2 Macrobrachium nipponense | reverse complement strand
ATATCTGTTCTGTTCAGTAAGGTACCCATTGATGTAACGTAAAAAAATGAAGGTATAAATAGCACCAGAAAAGCTATAGAGAGTCGGCAACAAGGATGGGCTTCCTCCCTGCCGAGTGTGTGACCTCGAGCGGCCGTTTGAAACAGACACGTTACACCAACAGTAGCTCCTTCTAGGCCTATATTCCACCAAACATCTTGAGTGACAAGCAAAAATAGCATCACTATGAGGACGATACCTTTTTCGTTTAACAAACCGGATTTTATTATTTCCGGATGTTTTGAAAACACGTTTGGAAAAATTAGATTTTTCCCGCCATGCGCAGCATCTAGGTAACAAACCGACGACAAACCAGGCTACAAAAGTCATTTTCTATTCAAAGGCTTTGTAACGAGACTTAAGAGGGAATTATGAAAATATGGTCTACTATACACCGTGATTTTTAACTTATTTGTAACTAAATTTTTCTTAATAGAAAATTCCTGCCGAATGAGTAAGCATAGGTCTAGTGTCTCCCGTGTCTATGCCATTTTGAAAGGCCATTTTTTCATTGGCATGATGATTCGTTAGCTTTATCCCAGAAAAAAACTACCTTTATATATGCTAAATAAATGAAGCAGTAGAATAAGGTGTAAATGATAAAGCCTTTCACTAAATGAGAAGTTTGGTGGTATAGGCCTTGCCTGGGCTACCAAACGTCATTTACATGCAACTAGCAATTTCCGAGTCATTGCATCACGCTTATTGTCAGTAAAAATCTATATAACTTTAACCGAGATTAGTGTCATATATGAAAGATACAGCGATTTAATTCCAATTATTAAAAATTTTCAGATATTTCGGTTTGCCAATCTTAAAATAAAAAGGCCTGCACGATTTTGAATAATAATAATAATAATAATAATAATAATAATAATAATAATAATAATAATGGCGCCGTGGAGGAGTGGGTTAGGTCGTCAATGGACTTAAGTCAAGTTAAGCAACATTTGGGGCTGGTCAGTCGTTTGATGGGTGACCGTTCTCCTAGGCGTTGATTCCTTGGGAAAGGATCTTTACCATAATTTCCTCAGTCTACTCAGCTGTAAATGAGTACCTATCCCTGATGGGGTAGGGTCCAGCTATGGGTTAAATAGCAAAAACTCAGCAATGATGGAATACAAATGAAAGAATAAACGACAAAGTCCATAAATGGAACCTCTGCAACAGAGGAGCTTTCGTCCGGCATCCAGGTATTCACCCAATTGAAGGGGAAGACGGTCAGGTACTTGGCGGTCGTCATCCAGCAACTGATCACCACAACGACAGTAATCAACAGCCTGAGATTGGAGCTACAGAAGCAAAAAGGAAGAAATGGACAGAGAAAAATAGGAAATATGGAGATGCTACATCAGAAGCAACCCGACGGAGAGAGGATATATAAGAAGATTGGTCAACATCTGGAATGAGAGGAATAACACCCCCCAAACAGAGCAAGACTGGCAGGACCAAGTAAGGACATAAAGAAAAAGAACTGGCTCTCCCCAACAGAAGAGAAGAACTGGAAAGGGAATGTCCACACGACAACGAATTACACGAAGACGAACTGAGAGACGATGCCACAGAAGACGACAGGGAGGATAAGGTATCAAACACGACACACGAAGAAACACCGACGAAGTAACCGAGAGGACGGAATGGGTAGAAAAGATTAGACAATGGATGGAGCCAGATACAGAGAGAACAAAGATCCCCTCCATGAAAGCCTACAACACCAAGAAATTAAGGAGAAAACAAGTGAGGTCAATGAAATAAGGTGGGGCATAATACACACCACCAGTATCACAGAAACAAATAACTTGACATATGCAGAAGCAAGATTAGTAGCAGAACTGATGGGGATTCGAAAACACACAAACACCACCAGCACAACCAACCCAACAGAAACCAAAACAGCAACCTCCTTGTAAAAGGCGCCTGGAAAAGCAAATCATGGTGATGAGATCTGACTTGAGTAAACTGAAAGAGATGGCAGAAAAAAGGCTAAGAAGCAAGAAAACAAGAAATACAAAGTACAAGAGAGGGACTAAACAACACAATAGAAGATGTAAAACAGAGGCTTAAGGCCAAAGCACCTAAGATCCAACGGTACATGAACAGGAATAAGGGATACCAACAGAACAAACTATTCGGAAACAACCAGAAAGACTATAAAGCCAACTAAGAGGGGAAGACAACCACCCAGAAATTCCTGAAGCCGAACCAAGTAAGTGAGACTCTGGGAAAACATATGGAGCAATCCGGTATCACACAACAAACATGCAACATGGCTCCAGGAAGTCAGAAAGAAGAAACAGGGAGAATGAAACAAAGATTCACAGACATCACGACAGACACAGTCAGACACCAACTAAAGAAAATGCCAAACTGGAAAGCCCCAGGTCCCGATGAAGTCCATGGATACTGGCTCAAAAACTTCAAGGCCCTACACCCACGAATAGCAGAACAACTCCAGCATTGTATCTCAAATCACAATGCACCCAAATGGATGACCACAGGAAGAACATCCTTAGTACAAAAAGACAAGAGTAAGGGAAATATGGCCAGTAACTACAGGCCTATCACCTGCCTACCAATAATGTGGAAGTTACTAACAGGTATCATCAGTGAAGGCTATACAACTGCCTAGAGGAGACAAACACCATCCCCCACCAACAGAAAGGCTGCAGAAGGAAGTGTAGGGGCACAAAAGACCATCCTGATAGACAAAATGGTAATGAAGAACAGTAGGAGAAGGAAAACCAACCTAAGCATGTCATGGATAGACTATAAGAAAGCCTTCGACATGATACCACACACATGGCTAATAGAATGCCTGAAATATATGGGGCAGAAGAAAACACCATCACTTCTTCAAAATACAATGCGCAACTAGAATACAATACTTACAAGCTCTGGAATTAGACTAGCAGAGGTTAATATCAGGAGGAGGGATCTTCCAGGGCGACTCACTGTCCCCACTACTCTTCGTAGTAGCCATGATTCCCATGACAAAAGTACTACATATGTTTGCGTTATCACCTTGTTTTGTCTTTTCATTCGTCTGACTTTAAAAGTCAAATATTAAATCACAGCAACTGGAAAAATGGGTATAATTCACTGCGGTTCTGGACAGCTGCTGTGACCACGTTTTCTATCTATTTATTTATCTGTCTGTATGTATATATATATATATATATATTTATATATATATATATATATATATATATATATATATTATATATATATATATATATATATATATATATATACTATATATATATATATATATATCGTATACGTATATATATACACATGCATATACCTTTGATTTGATGATGTGTTTTTGTTTGTGTGTTCCACATACACTTTGAAATGCAGTGAGCAATTTCAACCAAATTTGTTATACATATGACTTACTATCTAGAAGAGAATACTGTGGGAGCAAGAATCCCTATCACCAAAGAGGGTGGGGGTGGAGGGGCTTCCCTGAAAGGGGCTGGTTCTTCTTGTAGACTCTGTAAAAGAATACTGTTGGGGGTAACACGTGGCACCAAAGGCGGTGGGGGTTGTGGGAAAGGGGTGACATGTAAAATAACGCTGGGATGAACATGAAACTCCCGATGCTCTTCAGTATATTTATATATATAGATATATACATACATACATATATATATATATATATATATATAGTATGTTTATATATATATATATATATATATATATATATATATATATATATATATATATATATATATATATATAATATATATATATATATATATATATATATATATATATATATATATATATATATATATATATATATATATATAATATATGTATATATATATATATATATATATATATATATATATATATATATATATATATATATATATATATATATATATATATGTATATATATATATATATATTATATATATATATATATATATATATATATATATATATATATATATATATATATATATATATATATATATATGTCATATATGTGTGTGTGAGCAAACCAGGATGTTAATTAATCACGAATACTTTCGATAAAACCAAAAGAAACAAACAAACGAGAACAGCCATAATTAGCGCCAACACTTAATCCTACTTTGATCGGAGCAAGAAACCAACTTCAAACACCAAACTTCCCGATGGCCGCGGCTCTGACAAAAGCCGCGGGAACATTATGCCCGAGACCTATTTCTACTTGAGAATTCTTGTCTTTAAAATGAATGAAAATAATGTTTTCTTTAGATAAGATGATGAATCTCCTGATAAATCCAGATAAAGCAGGAATCCATTGAGATGACAGTTTCCTCAGATAAGGTTATGGGACATCAGAAGTAGGAATTTACTGCATTAATTAACAATAATACAAACTTCAATAGAGTATACTATTTTATTCTTCGTCAGTCTTTTATAATTACAGAATTATTGCATGAGAACTACAGAACATATTATTAATTCTTTGAAAACTCTGAATCATGACATTCCTACAACTCGGGCAGCTTCAATAACCTAGATTTTGTGACCCAAGTTTTAGTAGCCATAAATCAATGGGTCATAAGGATTAATTATACTATTTGCTTTATAGATATATATATATATATAGTATATATATATATATATATATATATATATATAATATATATATATATATATATATATATAATTGACGGAATCTTTAATACAGTGTAATGTATCTCTCTCTCTCTCTCTCACTGCGGAGCCGTGAATTATGTATCTAATGTCAATTGCCTGTTGTGTTTCCCTACTAGCGTAGAGAGAGAGAGAGAGAGAGAGAGAGAGAGAGAGAGAACGCACCGCCAAAATGAACACCATCCAAACAGGACGACCTCGACGAGGCAAATCCTCCCAAGCTCGGTCGTTTACCCTCTTTTCAGGTGCATGATTGATTGACTTTTGGCTCTTAAAACTGGCGTCACAACATCACCTGCATGCCAACATAATTCGTCTAGTATGTGTTGACGAACTGGCAAAAGCTATTTTCTTTCTTCTTTTTTTTACCACCCAAAGCAACAGATTTTAATGCTCTGCAACAGATCAAAAGTTCAGCGAACTGCGCTGTCACATTTTCAAACAAAAGGTCCTCAAAAGATGTTTGGTTTATAGAATTGAGGTCAAAGTTCCAATTGGTTGGACTTATGAGGTCATTCCAGCCCGCTGAAAGGGGAATGGAGGACAGTAGGGAAGGTTTGAAAAGTTGTAACAGGAGGAAACCTAACAGCTGCACTGTGAATCAGTTGTTAGAGAGGATGGAAAGTCAGAGCGAAGAAGAGAATATGAACGGAGGTACTGAAAAGAAAATGAGAGATGCTGCAGCTAGGAACGCTGCAAAGAAACCTGAAGTCATTCCTACGGTGCACCACGTAAAGTGCACTGACGGCACTACACTCCGGGGTCTACGGGGCTAAAAAGATGAGTTAATAAGAAAGTGAATAATATCGAAATCTATGAAGCCCATTTTTCAGAATGGGGAAAAATAGCTTACGCCATTTCGTCAAACTGGGGACGAATTGATTTGAGAGAGTGGGAGAGAGACGGGGTGGGGGCAGGGGCGGGGGCGGTGGCGGCGGCGGGGGGATCAGCTGACTTCACTGCTGATTGGGGGCGGTAGTGCCTTGATGAACCGGGAGGTGGAGTTCGCCACGAGTGGAAATCGCAGTTTCTCATTCAAATTGCATGGCTGAAGAAGCTGATGTTGATTCCTGCCAGTGAAATGGATCTGAGCTCTGCTGATTGCTTGTTTTGTCAGTCGTTTCTCTGTGTAGATCAGACAGCGGTGGATTTTTTTAATCTGTTGCTCAGTGAAAAACTTTATTTATTGCTCGCAGAAGCTTTGAATGTCGCGAATCAAGGATGTTTTGTGCTTGAAGCTCTTGGAATTAAGAGAGACGATGAAAAAAAGCACTATTGAACTAATCTAAAAGTTATAAATCTATTTGCATTAAAAACACTATTACTAAAAAAATCATTCACAAGGATAAAATACAAAACAAACCGAGTAACGGAATAATATGAAATGTTTTCGTCTTCTTATTTATTTATGGTTTGTAGAAATATTGCGTCATTCCGTCCCTTCGGCTTCCTGGCTTCTGCTTTTAGTCCTTCGGCAAAAGTGCATTCGGCATCCCGTCGGTGGACTTTAAAATACTAGTGTATATGTTCTTTGGAAGGTTGTTTAAATTAAGTTAATAATGGCCTTTTAGGCTTCTTTTACGTGAATGAGAGTTCTCTTTTTGAATAATAAGAATTATATATCACCACAGGGGGCATCAGGATTTTAGAAGTGATTAGGTGGGGCATGGCCAAAAGAAAAAAAAAGTTGGGAACCACTGCTCTAGATAAATTAAATGCCATGGAAATAGCTAAAATTTTCAATGGCCCTGCATTCAGAGAAGATCTTCAAAATCATTGTTTTTATGCATCGCATAACCTCCATTAAAACAAAGAGAGTTTTCAAGGTATTCATAAAAAAATTAAATTTTTAGAGGTTTACCTCAAGGAAAGATATTTTCTTAAACACCGAGTCTTCCGTATGCACATTATCTACAGTTCGATATAGGTCAATAATATTTTTGTGACTGAAGTCTGAAACCTCAAACTAACGTTTATTTGTAAAAATTTGTTGCACAGACTAAGGATTAAGAGGAAAAGAAGAAAGAAAAAGAGTCTGGACTCCTGGATTGGCGGGGGACGTCAGGAACTTGTCCTGTCTCGGAACCCCAAACCGAGAGGTAGTCCTCATTCGGCAACTCCTAAGAGGATGGTTTCGACCCACCACACGAGGTCTTCCTCTTAGGAGTTATGAGCCGAAAAAGACTCTAGGGACACCAAATGTTACAGGGACTGAAATCAGCTCCATAACAAATGGACGGCCCCAGGCTCTTTACTTCGGACAATCCAGCAGTTGGAGTGAGCAGCATCCTTTAGATGACTAAGGAATATCTGCTTCGTGTTTTGAAAGACTGTATCATTTTATGTAATATTTATGGCAATTTCAGTAACTCTGTAACTATTTATGTGGGTTATGCTTAATAAACAACCTTTCTTTCAGACCATATATTAAAATAAATGTAAACGTGTTTAAAGGATTTTTAAGAACCAAATATATCCATATCGCTAATCACATCCTTTCGAGGACTCTTGAAGGCTCGATGACGTCATCGTGTTGCAAGAGAGACTTGCAATGACTCCGAACTCTGGTAGAAATTTCTTTCTCATTCATCCCATTTTCCTTCAGACGGTGGGTTGAAGGGCGTTTATATAGTCATTTAAAAATCAATTAGTGGTGTATTAAATGAATGTTAAGTTTTATTTGAGGCAAAAATAACATATCTTTCTAATGTAAGTAATAAAAATATAATTGGTAAACAATTTCTCATAAATTAGCATAATTATCTCTTAACTGAGTTGTTAAACATATTATCCAGATAAGTACCCGGGTGATAGCCGAATTTCTTAAGAATATTTTTAATTATCATAATTTAAATTACCATGCATAATTTAAATTATGATAGTTAATTATATCACAAAACATTATTTGGAATGCGCCAGTCTAGCAGGCATCAGATAGCAAAGGCTCTCTGATGCCGCCTAGTGTCTCTGACGCTAGGCAACCTCACCAATCAATCAATAAACATGAAGTAAACCTTATTCATGGGATTCTCACAATGTAAGGTCTACCTTCCCATGATGTGGGTGGGCCAAGGGTTGTCTTTGGGTGGGTCGGAAACAGAAACCCCATTTTTCTCGTCTATCTTTCTCGCAAAAAACACTTGATATCGCTAACTAATTGTTGGATATTCCTCTAATATTTTTTAAAATGTAAAATACAAACCCATAAGCCTTTTATTCATCTTTATAATAGCAATACAATTACTTATATAATTGAGGAATTATCACGATGTTGTGGAATTTTTTTAGAAATAATATATAATTTTACGGAAAACCACTTCGTTCTCACCCCACTTCCCATTGAACGGAGCAATAATTCCAATTGTGTACATAATTATATTACCTATTTCCAATTTTTATTTACTGTATGGTTATTTTCTTTAGTCTTAGTTTTATAAGGGGGGCGGGTAAGTTGATTTTATTGCTGGGATTGTTTGTTTTCCTCATTTTAGTTAGTCTTATTTACCTTATATTAACTTATTATTATGGCCATTATTTCTATACATACGCAAACGCACACAAATATATATATAATATATATATATATATATATATATATATATATATATATATATAAGATATATATATATATATAGTATATATATATATATATATATATATATATATATATATATATATATATATATATATATATATATCATATATATATATATATATAATATATATATATATATATATATATATATATATATATATATATATATATATATATAAATGTTTATAAAAAACCTGAGAAAAAAGCGAAACTCGTGAGAGGATGTCTTATCTTAACTATTTGGGTTTGGGTACAACTTGTTAAAACAAGTCGAAGAATTCGAGCATTCCTTGGAATAAGGGTTGACAACAATTTCTGCTTCGAATGGACAATCCTTTTTTTTTCTCATTTTCACATTCTATGTTATTCCTTAATTATATACATATATATATATATATATATATATATATATATATATATATATATATATATATATATATTTGTGT
The DNA here is from genome assembly GCF_015104395.2 of Macrobrachium nipponense. Classification (NCBI taxonomy): domain Eukaryota; kingdom Metazoa; phylum Arthropoda; class Malacostraca; order Decapoda; family Palaemonidae; genus Macrobrachium; species Macrobrachium nipponense. The sequence continues at coordinate 70,967,393 of NC_087216.1, read as the reverse complement.
GCGTTTGCGTATGTATAGAAATAATGGCCATAATTAATAAGTTAGTATAAGGTATAAGAATAACTACGTAAATTATATTATTATTATTTCTAAAAAATTCACAACATCGTGATAATTCCTCAATTATATAAGTAATTGTATTGCTATTATAAAGATGAATAAAGGCTTATGTTTTTGTATTTTTAACATAAATATTAGAGGAATATCCCAACAATTATGTTAGCGATATCAAGTGTTTTTTGCGAGAAAAGATAGACGAGAAAATGGCTGTTTACGTGACCCACCCAAAGACAACCCTTGGCCCACCCATCATTGGGAACGGTAGACCTTACATTGTGAGAATCCCATGAATAAGGTTTTACTTCATGTTTATGATTGATTGGTGAGGTTGCCTAGCGTCAGAGACACTAGGCGGCATCAGAGAGCCTTTGCTATCTGATGCCTGCTAGACTGGCGCATTCCAAATAATGTTTTGTGATATAATTAACTATCATAATTTAAATTATGAATGGTAATTTAAATTATGATAATTAAAAATATTCTTAAGAAATTCGGCTATCACCCGGGTACTTATCTGGATAATATGTTTAACAACTCAGTTAAGAGATAATTATGCTAATTTATGAGAAATTGTTTAACCCAATTATATTTTTATTACTTAACATTAGAAAGATTATGTTATTTTTGCCTCAAATAAAACTTAACATTCATTTAATACACCACTAATTGATTTTTAAATGACTATATAAACGCCCTTCAACCCACCGTCTGAAGGAAAATGGGATGAATGAGAAAGAAATTTCTACCAGAGTTCCGGAGTCATTGCAAGTCTCTCTTGCAACACGATGACGTCATCGAGCCTTCAAGAGTCCTCGAAAGGATGTGATTAACGATATGGATATATTTGGTTCTTAAAAATCCTTTAAACACGTTTACATTTATTTTAATATATGGTTTGAAAGAAAAGTTGTTTATTAAGCATAACCCACCCATACAAAATAGTTACAGAGTTACTGAAATTGCCATAAATATTACATAAAATGATACAGTCTTTCAAAACACGAAGCAGATATTCCTTAGTCATCTAAAGGATGCTGCTCACTCCGACTGCTGGATTGTCCGAAGTAAAGAGCCTGGGGCCGTCCATTTGTTATGGAGCTGATTTCAGTCCCTGTAACATTTGGTGTCCCTAGAGTCTTTTTCGGCTCATAACTCCTAAGAGGAAGACCTCGTGTGGTGGGTCGAAACCATCCTCTTAGGAGTTGCCGAATGAGGACTACCTCTCGGTTTGGGGTTCCGAGACAGGACAAGTTCCTGACGTCCCCCGCCAATCCAGGAGTCCAGACTTCTTTTCTTTCTTCTTTTCATCTTAATCCTTAGTCTGTGCAGCAATTTTTAATCAGCCTTATCAAGCTGTTTGTATCTTTAGTCCTTCCTCCTCTTCTTCCTTTATCTCTCATTTCTTCTTCTTCACAATCTCATCTTTCTCTCTCCAGTCATCCTCGTCTTCGTGTCCGTAACACTTCCATTTCGATTATCTCTCTTGCAACAAGTCGTTCATCGTCTCCAATACTCAACAGTTGTTTAAAACCATATCAACATTTTGCTTTCGTCGAACTTTCTGAGTTTTGCTAATCCCCAGATGCTCTCATTTCTCATTATATCTCCGGCTTTTAATATAGTGAGCATTTGCCTGTAATTTGGAGTCTGATTTGCACTTTCTGGATTATTCCCTCACTTTTCCTAACCTCTCTCGTCACCTATCAACCCCTTCTGGGTTTTGCTCTCTCATCTTTCCTTCTGCATATTTCTACAGCCTTGCATTGATATTTTTATATAGCATTCATTATTGATTGACATGTTTAATGCATGTTTGGTTGTCCTCATTTAACTAGTTGAAATGAACGCAATTTCAATGCGCATACAAACTCTCACATACATGTATATATATAATATATATATATATATATATATATATATATATATATATATCCATATATATATAATATATATATATATATATATATATATATATTACTGCAAGGTTTTGTGCGAGTGATGAGCATTTGCTGGCTATGTGGTGTATGATTTCATTTTTCGTATTGCACTTCCTACATAATTGACAGATTATTTCCATCTATCGTTCTTTGAACATACCTGGTTCTTAATGCCTGATCTTGTGCCGCTGTTATCATTCCTTTAGTTTCCTTCTTGAGTTCTCCCCTCTGTTGCCATTGCCATGTGTCATCGCTCGCTAGTTCTTTAGTCACTCATGTATTGTCCGTGCATTGGTTTGTTGTGCCATTCCTCTGTTCTGTTTATCATTCCCTTGCCTCTGTATACTTCTGGGTCTTCGTCTCTTTTATCAGTCCTTCTTCCCATGCACTCTTGATTTTGTTTGTTTGTATGGTGTTTTTACGTTGCATGGAACCAGTGGTTATTCAGCAACGGGACCAACGGCTTTACATGACTTCGGAACCACGTCGAGAGTGAACTTCTTTCACCAGAAATACACAATCTCTAACACCTCAATGGAATGCCCGAGAATCAAACTTGCGACCACCGAGGTGGCAGGTCAAGACCATACCGAACATGCCACTGAGGCCCATGCACTCTTGAGGCACTCGTCTTCACTGGTTTTCAGATATTGCCCCAGTGCTCTGTTCTCGATGTTGAAGCAGTCCTCTATGCCAAGTAGTTCTCTCCCTCCTTCCTTTTTATTATTATTATTATGTATATTATTATTATTATATTATTATCATTTAGTTGTTTTCATGTCATAATACTTCCACTCTCCATAAAACAATTCATCGCTAATCTCATTTGATTATTTTAACCAGTAAATATTAATATGATTGGTACTGTTATTATTACATATCTGATAATACCATTTTCTTTCCATTAACATTACGCTTCATCGAAGATGCGTCTATTCTCGACAACAAGCCTCATCTCCTCAGTCCTGTATTTTAAGAAGACTTCTCGCTCCTCCCTGAATTCAGCGCCTCAGTTGCATAAAGACGCAGATACTCCTTTTGAAATTCAGGGGTCGGAGTTGCAAAAGGTAATTTCTTACTAATTTATATATATATATATATATATATATATATATATATAATATATATATATATATATATATATATATATATATGCGTGTGTGTGTGTGTATATATATATATATATATATATAATATATATATATATATATATATATATATATATATATATATATATATATATATATATATATATACATATATACATATATATATATATATATATATATATATATATATATATATATATATATATATATATATATTATAGATGAGTTGGAAAAGGCAATTTCGACTCAAGTACTCCTACTAGTAAAACAGTGCTATAATTCACGAAAATCAATAACAGAAGAATCTTGAAAATTATTTTAAGATTACAGACTTGTAATTGATTATTTTACATAGCATTCATTATTGATTGATATGTTTAATGCATGTTTGGTTGTCCTATTGAACTAATTGAAAGGAATGCGATTTCAGTGCGCATACAATCTCTACATACATGTATATATATATATATATATATATATATATATATATATATATATATATATATGATAATATATATATATATATATATATATGCAGAAGCCAGGTACTATGTCGTACCTCTAAGTAAATGGGGATACAATCCACAATGAAGTAAAGTCCTCTTGTAGTTTAAAATATATATTTCTAGTACAGGATTAAAGCTTTCGACCATCAACTGTGGTCTTGTTCCTAACGTGTGATGATGTTACCTCAAGGAACTAACAAGTTAAAAGAGCACAAGCATTTGAAAAACAACGGTTAGGTAACAAGCTAGTTTCATATTATGAATGATCAGGCGGTTGAGCCCTCGTTCTTTCCAGAATTCGTCTTGATCTTCGTGGGGGAAGCCTTTCATAGGATTTCAGAGTTGCTTAATGGTTTTTTGCCCTCTATTAAATTTTCAGTGGAAAAGGAAATGGAAAATAGGCTTCCCTTTCTAGATATGGTAGTTCATAGAGACATAGTGAGTAGTGACTTTAAATTCAGCGTGTATAGGAAGAACACCCACACAAACACCTATATTCATTACTTTTCATATCATGAACCGAAAGTAAAGCACAACGTTTTAACAAATTTGTTTTTTCGAGCATACCGAATAGTGATCCCAAGTTCATTGACGCCGAAATAAATTTCTTGGTAGATAGTTTTTGCTAAACTGTGTTACCCAAAGTTTTTTATACTACAGTCTCTATCTAAAGCTAGATCGATGTTTTTACCGGCGCCCCTCATGATATAACTGAAAAGGCAGATTTTAAGGCATCTCTTGCTCTTCCTTATAATCGAGAACTTAATAAATTTTCTAGGCAGATTAAAGGAAAAAAGAGCGGCTTCAACGTAGTTTTTCAGTACAACAGTACAATCAAGAAGAAACTCATTAAAAATAGCCCGGGTATAGAGAGAATGTAGCGTATATGTAATACCTTGTAGTGATTGCAATGAATGTTACGTGGGGGAGAAAGCGTACGCTCCATTGATAAGAGAAGGGAAGAACACGTTGCTGCTTGCAGAAGGGGAACTTCATACAGTGCAATTGCGCAACATACATGGGAGAAAAACCACGCAATAAATTTTAAAGGTACTAAGGTTGTTTTTGCATGTAACGACCGGACTTTGAGACGAGTAGTAGAAGGGGCGTTAATTTCATTAAACGAGACCTTTGCAGGTAATACTGGCATTACAGAAAATACTGCTATTTGTGAAGAGATATGTAGGAAAGGGAAAATTTCAAACTTTAGAAATATATGTGGCCAATAACGATGCTGCTTCTCTCCTGTTTACTCCACTCAGGTCATTTCCTCCAACAAACCACCCAACCACCATAGAACAAGCAGTTGACAATAGAAACATTCCCCCACGAAGATCAAGACGAATTCTGGAAAGAACGAGGGCTCAACCGCCTGATCATTCATAATATGAACTAGCTTGTTACCTAACCGTTGTTTTTCAAATGTTTGTGCTCTTACTTTAGTGAACAAGACCACAGTTGATGGTCGAAAGCTTTAATCCTGTACTAGAAATATATTTTAACTACAAGAGGTACTTTACTTCTAGAAATGATCCCCATTCATGACGCAGACTCGAGAAGCAGATAGTGTCCTTTGGCTGAAAGGAAATGCATCCTTTATATCATCCACGAGTGTTTTGCTAGTTATCTTTGCCATTCCTTATGTGACTGTATTACTTAATCTTTGATTACTCTCTGCTTCGATGTTGGTTTTATTAATGCTTTTAGGAATGTTTCATATTGGCTTACCTTAATAATATTCCTTAATGATACAACTTTATTAATCTACAATTATTTTGCTTCTATGTTGGTTTTATCAACGATTTCAGAGCTCATAATATAAAGCTTCCCTTCAAGGGTCAATATGAAAAATACTGAAAAAGAGCAAAAAAAGAAAAAAACCTAGAGGTGAAACCTATTTACTTTTTCAAAAATAATCTGGTCTTTGATGAATATAAGTAAACATCACTTAAGACTGACAAAGCTATGGTGCATGTTTCCATAATTAACTATTGATAGGTAGCTAGATAGACAGAGAGGCCAGCAATGAAGATATTAATACTTATAAATAAAGATAAGGCCTGAGTTGTATGTCATAATGTGATACTGCCCTTAGCACGAGTAATAAACAAAATATATTTTTTCGAATGATTAATGTGACGGATAAGCTCATTTGCATAACATCACACAGCAGTAAATTAAGTAGATTATTAAATTTGGATGTAGTTAATAATTATGATCTAAGTCCGAGATTAAAACGGTTAATTACATAACTGGAATATAAATGATAAGCAAAAGATCTATAATTCACTTACTTCTTTTTACAAAATAAACATTCCGGGAATAATTAAAAAAGGTAATCTCATGTGACCACTGATCAGAGAGAGAGAGAAAGAGAGAGAGAGAGAGAGAGAGAGAGAGAGAGAGAGAGAGAGAGAGAGAGAGGAAACATTTTAGATTTATTTGTGTCCACTGACATACATGCTGTAAAGGTGAGAGAGAGAGAGAGAGAGAGAGAGAGAGAGGAGAGAGAGAGAGAGACTGGTAGGTGTGTACCCCATAACAGGCGTGGAACTGTATGCAGGGTTGCAGCTATTCATGTATTGGTATTTTTTATGTCTGTGTTTATATCTGAGAGAGAGAGAGAGAGAAGAGAGAGAGAGAGAGAGAGAGAGAGAGAGAGAGACGGGAATGAATAGATTATAGTCAGTATTAAGTCATGAGGTCAGAGTAAATGGGAGATCAGTTCATTCGAAATGAGCCTGATTGGACGGATTCCTGTCCAATCAGGCATCCTCTAGGAGACAACCTGAATCCTAATAGTTTTTTTAGTCGATGGAGTTTATCAAGGATCGGTGAATTACCATACGTATGTCCCATCTGCATTTCAATGCGCCTTATGTTTTGTCCTCATGTGCAATGGATATGAATAATACAATTTCACATTGCACTTATCTTGGAAATAGTCTCTGAACGTGTATCAAAGTATTCCACAATTATATATGTACCCTGTTATGCTCTTTTTCCCTTCTGTTCGAGAAGTCATACGCTGTTTTGGGCTTTGGACATACATACACACACACACATACGTATATATATATATATATATATATATATATATATATATATATATATATATATATATATATATATATATATATATATATATAGATAGATAGATAGATAGATAGATATATATATATATATATATATATATATATATATATATATATATATATCTATATATATGACTGGTAAAAAGGTTCTGTAACAACAGAATTCCATCTATAAAAGGAGCCCATAAAAACACCAAATGTAGAGAGAAAAGTACTATAATTTCAGAGATGCTGTCTCTCTCTTCAGGTATATGAATGAGAAAGTTTACAGAAAAGGTGGTATTTATTCCAAGAGATCCGTCCACAAGTAGCCAATTTAGGTCACTCCCGCTGATAATCTTTCCTTCCCAATCTTCTTAAGCGTTGTTGAATGAAAACTTCGTCGACGACATCTGAGATCCACGCCCCTTTTGAGATGTTCATTACCTGCTTCTCTTTTATTAAGGCCGATTCCATCATTTGACTCTTGTACCGGCAGTTGCTGCTATAAATTACACGTGACAAATTCCAGTTTATTCTATGGTTATGTTCATTTATATGGTTGAAATAGCCGAGTTCTGTTGTCCATACCTAACTGACCGTTGTGTTGTATTAATCTCTGGGGAAGTGATTTACCTGTAAATCCGATGTAAGATTGGTCACAGTCCTGGCATGGGATCTCATATACCCAGAGTCTATGGGGGAGATGTCTTTTGTTGGACGTTAATCAGGGATTTGGCTAAGGTATTTGGGTAGGTAAATGCAAAAGGGTTGGATTTCCCAAGGGTGTGGGTTACTCTCTTAATCGTCTCCAGGTGAGGATTTTTTATTTTATTGTTGGGTGTGTCTCTGGTCTTGTCTTTAGGTGGTCGGTAGAAAATTATGTTTGCTTTTTGAATTGCTTTCTCAATTATATGGTCAGGATACTTTAAAGATGAAAGTTGCTTGCGAATTAGTTCAAAATTCTTTTTCCCAGGAAATCTGGTGAACAAATTCGTAAGGCTCTTAAGAATAGGTTGCTAGCTACACCTATCTTGATAGGTTGCTAGCTACTATCAAGTAATTATAGAGGTATAAAACTAATGTCTCACACACGTTGAAGATTTGAAAGAATAATAGATAGCAGGCTGAGAGAGGAAGTTAGAATAGGGAAGGAACAGTTAGGATTTATGAAGGGAAGCGGCACAACGGATGGAATATTTTGCATAAGGCAGCTAATGGAGATTCAGAGAAAAACAACGAGACCTGCATCTGGTATTCATAGACCTTGAAGGCCTATGACAGAGTGCCAAGGCAAGAAATATGGAGATGTTTGAGGGAGAAGAGGTGCCGAAAAGTATGTCAGAATTATTCAGGAGATGTACAGGAATGTGTATACTAGAGTGAGGAGTAGTGTTGGAGAGACGGATGGATTTGAGATAGGAGTTGGATTACACCAGGGGTCAGCACTTAGCCCATTCATCTTCAACATCGTGATGGATGTAATGACCAGGGATGCTAGAGAAGCAGTGCCATGGTGCATATTATACGCGGATGACATTGTGTTGTGTTCAGAGGGGAAGGAGGAGTTGGAGGGGAGGTTGGAGAGGTGGAGAGCAGCACTTGAGGAAAGAGGAATGAGAATAAGCAGATCAAAAACCGAATATATGTGTTCTAGTATTACTGAGGACGTGGAAGTAGCATAAGATTAGGTGGGGAAGAAATAGAAAGTACAAAAGTTCAAGTAATTAGGGTCCGTATTAGAGGATAGTGGAAGCATGGACCAAGAGGTGAGACACCGAATTCAGGCAGGATGGAATAACTGGAGGTCTGCATCAGGGGTACTCGGTGACAAGAAGATCCCTCTGAAATTGAAAGGAAAGTTCCATAGGACGGTGGTCAGACCAGCAATGTTATATGGAACAGAAACAGCAAGTATGAGGAAAACAGAGGAGAAGAAGTGGATGTAGCAGAAATGAGAATGTTGAAATGGATGTCGGGAGTAAGAAGGGAAGATAGGATTAGAAATGAGTATATAAGAGGATCGATAAAGGTAGCTGAAATATCGAAGAAAATACAGGAAGGAAGGCTTCAATGGTATGGACACTTGTTACGAAGGGAGGAACGTCATGTTGGAAGACATACGATGGAAATGGAAGTGCAGGGTAGAAGGAAGAAGGGAAGAACAAGAAAGAGATGGCGTGATTGTGTAGGGGAAGATATGGAATTGAAAGGTATAAATGAGAACGAGGCACAAGACAGAAATCGATGGAGACGACTCATTCGCAATGGCGACCCCATATAAAAATGGATTTAAGCTAGGAAGAAGAAGATTGATTGATGAGGTTGCCTAGCGTCAGAGACACTAGGCGGCATCAGAGAGCCTTTGCTACCTGATGCCTTCTAATCTGGCGCTTTACAAATATTTGTAATTTTAATATAATTAACCATCATAATTAGAATTATGATAATTAAAAATATTCTTAAGAAACTCGTATCTTACACGAGTACTTATCTGGGTAATATTTTTATCAACTCAGATAAGAGATAATTATGCTAATTTATGGGAAAAAGTTTACAAATTATAATTTCATTACTTGTCTTACTAAAGATATGTTATTTGCTGTTCAAATAAAACTGAACATTCCTTTAATACACCTCTAATTGATTTATAAATGAATATATAAAAACCCCCATTAAGGAAAATGGGATGAATGAGAAAGAAATTTCTAACGGAGTTCAGGAGTCATTGCTAGTCTCTCTGGCAACACGATGACGTCATCGAGCCTTCAGGAGTCCTCGAAAGGTTGTGATTAGATATATGGGTATATTTGGTTCTTAAAAATCCTTCAAACACGTTTACATTTATTTTAATATCTGGTTTGAAAGAAAGGTTGTTTATTAAGCATAAACCTCATAAATAGTTACAAAGTTACCGAAATTGTGATACATATTACATAAAATGATACAGTCTTTCAAAACACGAAGCAGATATTCCTTAGTCATCCAAAGGATGCTGCTCACTCCGACTGCTGGATTGTCCTGAGTAAAGAGCCTGGGGCCGTCTATTATTATATATATATATATATATATATATATATATATATATATATATATATATATATATATATTAAATGCAAAATAGCTTTAATATTCTTCTTAATAAATACCTAACGAAGATTTATAAAAAGAACTCTCTTTTCGTCTGCCTTAATAGCTACCATTACTGACACGGATGCAGGTAACGTTACATATTTTACCATTTTTGGAAGGTGGGCTCGCAAAGTCATTTCCCTGAAGTATTGAAAGATATCACGCAAAGCTCAGTCCTTTTCGTGTGCAACATTTATATGAAGAAAAACAAAACAGTCTTTGGAAAATAACACCAGCTAGCGATCAGAGCAAGTTTTTTCCTCTTGTATATTAGTCTGTTGGTTGATTTATTCATACTGATGTTCATTTGTCATTTCCTTCTTTCCATTTTCTCTGTTTTTCATTTCTAATAGTCACTGTTTTCCAGGGAAACTTGCCTTAGGGTAATTCCTTATGCATCTTCACAGTGCTTCCACTAAGAGTTACTCCTCTACTTGCTTCCCACGTCAAGGTTTCTGAAAGTATTTCTCTTTTTTGGGATGACAATAAATTTTGCAAAACTGTCACGGGAATTTTTCATGAAAGGATGCAAATGTTTGTGATAGACCTACATAAATACTCTAAGATATTTTTTTCATTTTTAAATGATATTTATTAGAAAAATGTTTAATTTTTAAAATTCGTTGGTGTTCTAAAATAAAAAGTCTAATAAAGATGAGCAATTCACACAGGATCGGTTCATCCTAAAACTAAGTTCTTTGAAATGAAATTTTTTTCTTTACTTTTCAAATTTTTACTTTATTATTTTTTTTTATTTTTTTTTTTCTCTCGCCGATCGATTTATATATAATGGATGACAATAGTGGTATATAATATAGATTTCTATGCAGAAATAAAAGAATACAAAATAGATGAAATTCATGGAAATCGTGAAGGAAGAAAAGAAGAAAAGGAAAATCATGGAATTAAGGCAGAATACTAAAAGAAATGCAGATCGGGGAAAGAAAGTGAATAAAGTAAGACTGACAGATAAAAAATGAAAGTAATTCGTCAGCAAAATTAAAAGAAATTAAAGAGAATGAGATAGAAATAATTACAGAACGAATAGTATCTGATTAGAATAACGAGGATGAGATTAAAAGCTAGAACTAGAGAAAATGTGAAGGAAAGAAGGTAAAATTGACAAAATAAAGAAGACAAAAAATAATGAAATATGGATCAAAGGTCCTTGCAAGAGGAATTAAATAAAGCTTTTGCATGAACGATGAATATTCCAGAGCAATTTTCGAGAAATTAAATTTCCTGGAATTATTTCGTCTTCTGCAAGATTGGTTAGCTTGAAAGACGAAATTAATGTTTTTTCTTAATATTATTATTATATATTCTTAAATACCTATTACTTGATACTCCAGAACCTAAAGTATTATGTAACAACAGATATATGTGTAGGTTCCCGGAAGCAATTACTAAAACTACAATATTTGGACGGAGCCACTAACATGCAAAATCATTGTTATTTAATGAATAGAGGAGAGGCGGTGGCTCGGCGAGGGCCGAAATTAACATCTATATTGAAAGTGAACTCCCAATGAACTTTCCTCTCCCATAATTATCAGGTATTTTATCCTGCAGCTTTCAGTTCTCAGAACTTGATGACAGTGATTCTTGGCGAATCGCTTCATAAGGAGCTAATTGATCTGCGATGGCTTCACCCCAACTGCATGGGCAAATGACTTTGGGAATAAGAACAGGTATAATTTTAATAATCCTCTTTCAAAAACGAAAAATAGAGAGAAAGTGGGATTACAACTAAAAATAATCATGATAGAATGTCGTCATTTCCTTGACAGACCTCTCAGCAGTTGCATACAAGATATTTCCACTTCACAATTAAACTACTTATAAGAAAACAAATTCTATTTTTGACAAATCGAGAGAGTTAAGATTTAATTTATCAGTAATATTAAATAGTTTTTTACGATAAAAGATTCTCTAATTACTAAAGTGAATTGAAAGAAACTTTGCGATAGTAAGGTTTACGTTTCGCATCAAAGGCTTCTAGAATCTTCTAACATGATGCAACAATCAGTCACATGTTTTTTGCTCAAGAAACAATGACTGGTTACTGCGCGTCCAATACAGATTGCAAATGCAGTGTATGATTAAATGTTTATAAAGAACATGAGAAAAAAGCGAAACTCGTGAGAGGATGTCTTATCTTAACTATTTGGGTGACAATTTGTTAAACAAGTCGAAGAACTCGAGCATTCCTTGGAATAAGGGTTGAACAACAATTTCTGCTTCGAATGGACAATCCCAGTTTTTCTCACTTTTCACATTCTAGTTTTATCCCTTAATTATATACATACACACACACACACACACACACACACACACACACACACACACACATATATATATATATATATATATATATATATATATATATATATATATATATATATATATTATATATATATTTGTGTGCGTTTGCGTATGTATAGAAATAATGGCCATAATTAATAAGTTAGTATAAGGTATAAGAATAACTAAAAATGAGAAAACAAACATCCCAGCAATAAAATCAACTTACCCCCCCCTTATAAAACTAAGACTAAAGAAAATAACCATACAGTAATAAAAATTGGTATAGGTAATATAATTATGTACACAATTTGGAATTAGCTCCGTTTCATGGGAAGTGGGGTGAGAACGAAGTGGTTTTCCGTAAATTATATTATTATTATTATTTCTAAAAAATTCACAACATCGTGATAATTCCACAATTATATAAGTAAATTGTATTGCTATTATAAAGATGAATAAAGGCTTATGGGTTTGTATTTTAACATAAATATTAGAGGAATATCCCAACAATTATGTTAGCGATATCAAGTGTTTTTGCGAGAAAAGATAGACGAGAAAATGGCTGTTTCCGTGACCCACCCAAAGACAACCCTTGGCCCACCCATCATTGGGAACGGTAGACCTTACATTGTGAGAATCCCATGAATAAGGTTTACTTCATGTTTATTGATTGATTGGTGAGGTTGCCTAGCGTCAGAGACACTAGGCGGCATCAGAGAGCCTTTGCTATCTGATGCCTGCTAGACTGCGCATTCCAAATAATGTTTTGTGATATAATTAACTATCATAATTTAAATTATGAATGGTAATTTAAATTATGATAATTAAAAATATTCTTAAGAAATTCGGCTATCACCCGGTACTTATCTGGTAATATGTCTAACAACTCAGTTAAGAGATAATTATGCTAATTTATGAGAAATTGTTTACCAATTATATTTTTATTACTTACATTAGAAAGATATGTTATTTTTGCCTCAAATAAAACTTAACATTCATTTAATACACCACTAATTGATTTTTAAATGACTATATAAACGCCCTTCAACCCACCGTCTGAAGGAAAATGGGATGAATGAGAAAGAAATTTCTACCAGAGTTCCGGAGTCATTGCAAGTCTCTCTTGCAACACGATGACGTCGGTCGAGCCTTCAAGAGTCCTCGAAAGGATGTGATTAGCGATATGGATATATTTGGTTCTTAAAAATCCTTTAAACACGTTTACATTTATTTTAATATATGGTTTGAAAGAAAGGTTGTTTATTAAGCAAAACCCACACAAATAGTTAAAGAGTTACTGAAAATGCCATAAATATTACATAAAATGATACAGTCTTTCAAAACACGAAGCAGATATTCCAGGTCATCTAAAGGATGCTGCTCATCCGACTGCTGGATTGTTCTGAAGTAAAGAGCCTGGGGCCGTCCATTTGTTATGGAGCTGATTTCAGTCCCTGTAACAGTTGGTGTCCCTAGAAGTCTTTTCGGCTCATAACTCCTAAGAGAAGACCTCGTGTGGTGGGTCGAAACCATCCCTCTTAGGAGTTGCTGATGAGGACTACCTCTCGGTTTTGGGGTTCCGAGACAGGACAAGTTCCTGACGTCCCCCGCCAATCCAGGAGTCCAGACTCCTTTTCTT
>NC_087216.1:70941129-70948629 GCF_015104395.2 Macrobrachium nipponense | reverse complement strand
TTGATTGATGAGGTTGCCTAGCGTCAGAGACTCTAGGCGGCATCAGAGAGCCTTTGCTACCTGATGCCTTCTAATCAGGCGCTTTACAAATATTTGTAGTTTTAATATAATTAACCATCATAATTAAAAGTATGATAATTAAAAATATTCTTAAGAAACTCGGATCTTACACGAGTACTTATCTGGGTAATATTTTTATCAACTCAGATAAGAGATAATTATGCTAATTTATGGGAAAAGGTTTACAAATTATAATTTCATTACTTGTCTTACTAAAGATATATTATTTGTGCTTCAACTAAAACTGAACATTCCTTTAATACACCTCTAATTGATTTTTAAATGAATATATAAAGACCCCAATTAAGGAAAATGGGATGAATGAGAAAGAAATTTCTAACGGAGTTCAGGAGTCATTGCTAGTCTCTCTGGCAACACGATGACGTCATAGAGCCTTCAGGAGTCCTCGAAGAAAGTGTGATTAGAGATATGGATATATTTGGTTCGGGTTAAAAATCCTTTAAACACGTTTACATTTATTTTAATATCTGGTTTGAAATAAAGGTTGTTTATTAAGCATAAACCTCATAAATAGTTACAAAGTTACCGAAATTGTGATACATATTACATAAAATGATACAGTCTCTCAAAACACGAAGCAGATATTCCTTAGTCATCAAAAGGATGCTGCTCACTCCGACTGCTGGATTGTCCTGAGTAAAGAGCCTGGGGCCGTCCATTTGTTATATATATATATATATATATATATATATATATATATATATATATATATATATATATATATATATATATTAATGCAAAAATAGCTTTAATATTCTTCTTAATAAATACCTAACGAAGATTTATAAAAAGAACTCTCTTTTCGTCTGCCTTAATAGCTACCATTACTGACACGGATGCAGGTAACGTTACATATTTTACCATTTTTGGAAGGTGGGCTCGCAAAGTCATTTCCCTGAAGTATTGAAAGATATCACGCAAAGCTCAGTCCTTTTCGTGTGCAACATTTATATGAAGAAAACAAAACAGTCTTTGGAAATAACACCAGCTAGCGATCAGAGCAAGTTTTTTTTCTCTTGTATATTAGTCTGTTGGTTGATTTATTCAAACTGATGCTCATTTTGTCATTTCCTTATTTCCATTTTCTCTGTTTTTCATTTCTAATAGTCATTGTTTTCCAGGGAAACTTGTCTTAGTGCATTCCTTATGCATCTACACAGTGCTTCCACTAAGAGTTACTTGCTTCCCACGTCAAGGTTTCTGAAAGTATTTCTCTTTTTGGGATGACAATAAATTTTGCATAACTGTCACGGGAATTTTTTCATGAAAGGATGCAAATGTTTGTGATAGACCTACATAAGTACTCTTATATATTTTTTTTTCCATTTGAAATGAAATTTATTAGAAAATTTTAAAATTCGTTGGTGTTCTAAAATAAAAAGTCTAATAAAGATGAGCAATTCACACAGGATCGGTTCATCCTAAAACTAAGTTCTTTGAAATGAAATTTTTTTCTTTACTTTTCAAATTTTTACTTTATTATTTTTTTTTATTTTCTCTCGCCGATCGATTTATATATAATGGATGACATTAGTGGTATATAATATAGATATGCAAAATAAAAGAATACAAAATAGATGAAATTCATGGAATACGTGAAGGAAGAGAAGAAAAGAGGAAAATCATGGAATTAAGGCAGAATACTAAAAGAAATGCAGATCGGGGAAAGAAAGTGAATAAAGTAAGACTGACGGATAAAAAATGAAAGTAATTCGTCAGCAAAATTAAAAGAAATTAAAGAGAATGATAGAAATAATTACAGAACGAATAGTATCGTGATTCGAATAACGAGGAATGAGAGTTAAAAGCTAGAACTAGAGAAAAGTGAAGAAGAAGGTAAAATTGACAAAATGAAGAAGACAAAAACAATGAAATATGGATCAAAGGTCCTTGCAAGAGGAATTAAATAAAGCTTTGCATGAACGATGAATATTCCAGAGCAAATTTCGAGAAATTAAATTTCCTGGAATTATTTCGTCTTCTGCAAGATTGGTTAGCTTGAAGAGAAATTAATGTTTTTTCTTAGTATAATTATATTATATATTCTTAAATGCCTATTACTTGATACTCCAGAACCTAAAGTATTATGTAACAACAGATATATGTGTAGGTTCCCGGAAGCAATTACTAAAACTACAATATTTGGACGGAGCCACTAACATGCAAAATCATTGTTATTTAATGAATAGAGGAGAGGCGGTGGCTCGGCGAGGGCCGAAATTAAACATCTATATTGAAAGTGAACTCCCAATGAACTTTCCTCTCCATAATTATCAGGTATTTTATCCTGCAGCTTTCAAGTTCTCAGAACTTGATGACAGTGATTCTTGGCGAATCGCTTCATAAGGGAGCTAATTGATCTGCGATGGCTTCACCCCAAACTGCATGGCAAATGACTTTGGGATAAGAAACAGGTATAATTTTAACAATCCTCTTTCAAAAAACGAAAAATGAGAGAAAGTGGGATTACAACTAAAAAATAATCATGATAGAATGTCGTCATTTCCTTGACAGACCTCTCAGCAGTTGCATACAAGATATTTCCACTTCACAATTAAACTACTTATAAGAAAACAAATTCTATTTTGACAAATCGAGAGAGTTAAGATTTAATTTATCGTAATATTAAATAGTTTTTACGATAAAAGATTCTCTAATTACTAAGTGAATTGAAGAAACTTTGCGATAGTAAGGTTTACGTTTCGCATCAAAGGCTTCTAGAATCTTCTAACATGATGCAACAATCAGTCACATGTTTTTGCTCAAGAAACAATGACTGGTGTATGATTAAATGTTTATAAAGAACATGAGAACCCAAAAAAAGCGAAACTCGTGAGAGGATGTTTTATCTTAACTATTTTGGGTGACAATTTGTTAAAACAAGTCGAAGAACTCGAGCATTCCTTGGAAATAGGGGTTGACAACAATTTCTGCTTCGAATGGACAATCCTTTTTTTTTTTCTCACTTTTCACATTCTATGTTATCCCTTAATTATATACATACACACACACACACACACACACACACACACACACACATATATATATATAATATATATATATATATATATATTATATATATATATATATATATATATATATATATATATTTGTGTGCGTTTGCGTATGTATAGAAATAATGGCCATAATTAATAAGTTAGTATAAGGTATAAGAATAACTAAAATGAGAAAACAAACAATCCCAGCAATAAAATCACTTACCCGCCCCCCTTATAAAACTAAGACTAAAGAAAATAACCATACAGTAAATAAAATTGGAAATAGGTAATATTAATTATGTACAATTGGAATTAGCTCCGTTTGTCATGGAAGTGGTGTGAGAACGAAGTGGTTTTCCGTAAATTATTTATTATTATTATTTATTTCTAAAAAATTCACAACATCGTGATAATTCCACAATTATATAACGTAATTGTATTGCTATTATAAGATGAATAAAGGCTTATGGGTTTGTATTTTAACATATATATTAGAGAATAGCCCAACAATTATGTTAGCGATATCAAGTGTTTTTGCGAGAAAAGAGACGAAGAAAATGGCTGTTTCCGTGACCCACCCAAAGACAACCCTTGGCCCACCCATCATTGGGAACGGTAGACCTTACATTGTGAGAATCCCATGAATAAGGTTTACTTCATGTTTATTGATTGATTGGTGAGGTGCCTAGCGTCAGAGACACTAGGCGGCATCAGAGAGCCTTTGCTATCTGATGCCTGCTAGACTGGCGCATTCCAAATAATGTTTTGTGATATAATTAACTATCATAATTTAAATTATGAATGGTAATTTAAATTATGATAATTAAAAATATTCTTAAGAAATTCGGGCTATCACCCGGGTACTTATCTGGAGGTAATATGTCTAACAACTCAGTTAAGAGATAATTATGCTAATTTATGAAGAAATTGTTTACCATTATATTTTTTATTACTTACATTAGAAAGATATGTTTATTTTTGCCTCAATAAAACTTAACATTCATTTAATACACCACTAATTGATTTTTTAAATGACTATATAAACGCTTCAACCCACTGTCTGAAGGAAAATGGGATGAATGAGAAAGAAATTTCTACCAGAGTTCCGGAGTCATTGCAAGTCTCTCTTGCAACACGATGACGTCATCGAGCCTTCAAGAGTCCTCGAAAGGATGTGATTAACGATATGGATATTTGTTCTTAAAAATCCTTTAACACGTTTTACATTTATTTTAAATATATGGTTTGAAAGAAAAGTTGTTTATTAAGCATAACCCACATAAATAGTTACAGAGTTACTGAAATTGCCATAAATATTACATAAAATGATACAGTCTTTCAAAACACGAAGCAGATATTCCAGGGTCATCTAAAGGATGCTGCTCACGTCCGACTGCTGGATTGTCTGAAGTAAAGAGCCTGGGGCGTCCATTTGTTTTTATGGAGCTGATTCAGTCCCTGTAACATTTTTTTTTTTGGTTTTTGGTTCCCTAGAGTCTTTTTCGGCTCATAACTCCTAAGAGGAAGACCTCGTGTGGTGGGTCGAAACCATCCTCTTAGGAGTTGGGGTTCCGAGACAGGACAAGTTCCTGACGTCCCCCGCCAATCCAGGAGTCCAGACTCCTTTTCTTTCTTCTTTTCATCTTAATCCTTAGTCTGTGCAGCAATTTTTAATCAGCCTTATCAAGCTGTTTGTATCTTTAGTCCTTCCTCCGCTTCTTCCTTTATCTCTCATTTCTTCTTCTTCACAATCTCATCTTTCTCTCTCCAGTCATCCTCGTCTTCGTGTCCGTAACACTTCCATTTCGATTATCTCTCTTGCAACAAGTCGTTCATCGTCTCCAATACTCAACAGTTGTTTAAAACCATATCAACATTTTGCTTTCGTCGAACTTTCTGAGTTTTGCTAATCCCCAGATGCTCTCATTTCTCATAATATCTCCGGCTTTTAATATAGTGAGCATTTGCCTGTAATTTGGAGTCTGATTTGCACTTTCTGGATTATTCCCTCACTTTTCCTAACCTCTCTCGTCCACCTATCAAACCCCTTCTGGGTCTTGCTCTCTTCTTTCCTTCTGCATAATTTCTAGAGACTTGGAATTGATTATTTTACATAGCAGTTCATTATGATTATATGTTTAATGCATGTTTCGTTGTCTCATTTAACTAGTTGAAATGAACGCAATTTCAATGCGCATACAAACTCTCATACTGTATTTATATATATATATGATATATATATATATAATATATATATATTTATATATATATATATATATATATATTATTACTGCAAGGTTCTGTGCGTGAGTGGGGGGACATTCGCTGGCTATGTGGTTTTTATGATTTCATTTTTCGTATTGCACTTCCTACATAATTGACAGATGTTATTTCCATCTATCGTTCTTTGAACATATCTGGTTCTTAATGCCTGATCTTGTGCCGCTGTTATCATTCCTTTAGTTTCCTTCTTGAGTTCTCCCCTTTGTTGCCATTACCATGTGTCATCGATCGCTAGTTCTTTAGTCACTCATGTATTGTCCGTGCATTGGTTTGTTGTGCCATTCCTCTGTTCTGTTTTTTATCATTCCCGTGCCTCTGTATACTTCTGGGTCTTCGTCTCTTTTTATCACTCCTTCCTTTCCCATGCACTCTTGATTTTGTTTGTTTGTATGGTGTTTTTACGTTGCATGGAACCAGTGGTTATTCAGCAACGAGACCAACGGCTTTACATGATTTCGGAACCACGTCGAGAGTGAACTTCTTTCACGCCAGAAATACACAATCTCTAACACCTCAATGGTAATGCGACCACCGAGGTGGCAGGTCAAGACCATACCGAACATGCCACTGAGGCCCATGCACTCTTGAGGCACTCGTCTTCACTGGTTTTCAGATATTGCCCCAGTGCTCTGTTCTCGATGTTGAAGCAGTCCCTCTATGCCAAGTAGTTCTCTCCCTCCTTCCTTTTTATTATTATTATTATTATTATTATTATTATTATTATTATTATTATTATTATTATTATTATTATCATTTAGTTGTTTTCATGTCATAATACTTCCACTCTCCAATAAAAACAATTTCATCGCTAATCTCATTTGATTATTTTAACCAGTAAAATATTAATATGTATTGGTACTGTTTATTATTTCATATCTGATAATACCATTTTTCTTTCCATTAACATTACGCTTCATCGAAGATGCGTCTATTCTCGACGCAACAAGCCTCATCTCCTCAGTCCTGTTATTTTAAGAAGACTCTCGCTTCCCTGAATTTCATCGCTCAGTTGCATAAGACGCAGATACTCCTTTTGAAATTCAGGGGTCGGAGTTGCAAAAGGTAATTTTACTATTTATATATATATATATATATATATATATATATATATATATATATATATATATATATATATATATATATATATATATATATATATATATATATATATATATATATGCGTGTGTGTGTGTGTATATATTGTATATATATATATATATACTATATATATATATATATATATATATATATATATATATATATATATATATATATATATACATATATACATATATATATACATATATATATATATATATATATATATCATATATATATATATATATTATAGATGATTGTAAAAGTAAAAGGCAATTTCGACTCATGTACCCCTACTAGTAAACAGTGCTATAACTTCACAAATAAAACAGAAGAATCTTGAAAATAATTTTAAGATTACAGACTTGTAATTGATTATTTTACATAGCATTCATTATTGATTGATATGTTTAATGTATGTTTGGTTGTCCTATTTAACTAATTGAAAGGAACGCGATTTCAATACGCATACAATCTCTACATACATGTATATATATATATATATATATATATATATATATATATATATATATATATATATATATATATATGCAGAAGCCAGGTACTATGTCGTACCTCTAAGTAAATGGGGATACAATCCACAATGAAGTAAAGTCCTCTTGTAGTTTAAAATATATATTTCTAGTACAGGATTAAAGCTTCGATTTCGACCATCAACTGTGGTCTTGTCACTAAAGTGTGATATGTCACCTCAGAACTAACAAGTAAGAGCACAAGCATTTGAAAAAACAACGGTTAGGTAACAAGCTAGTTCATATTATGAATGATCAGGCGGTTGAGCCCTCGTTCTTTCCAGAATTCGTCTTGATCGTCGTGGGGAAGCCTTTCATAGGTTTTCAGAGTTGCTTAATGGTTTTTTTTGCCCTCTATTAAATTTTCAGTGGAAAAGGAAATGGAAAATAGGCTTCCCTTTCTAGATATGGTAGTTCATAGAGACATGTGAGTAGTGACTTTAAATTCAGCGTGTTAGGAAGAACAACACACAAACACCTATATTCATTACTTTTCATATCATGAA
>NC_087216.1:70928629-70933629 GCF_015104395.2 Macrobrachium nipponense | reverse complement strand
ATATATATATATATATATATATAATATATATATATATATATATATGACTGGTAAAAATGTTCTGTAACAACAGAATTCCATCTAATAAAAGGAGCCCACCAAAATGTAGAGAGAAAAGTACTATATTTCAGAGATGCTGTCTCTCTCTTCAGGTATATGAATGAGAAAGGTTTACAGAAAAGGTGGTATTTATTCCAAGAGATCCGTCACAAGTAAGCCAATTTATGTCACTCACCCGCTGATAATCTTCCTTTAATCTTCTTAAGCGTTGGTTGAATGAAAACTTCGTCGACGACATCTGAGATCCACGCCCCTTTTGAGATGTTCATTACTTGCTTCTCTTTTATTAAGGCCGATTCCATCATTTGACTCTTGTACCGGCAGTTGCTGCTATAAATTACACGTGACAAATTCCAGTTTATTCTATGGTTATGTTCATTTATATGGTTGAAAATAGCCGAGTTCTGTTGTCCATACCTAACTGACCGTTTGTGTTGTATTAATCTCTGGGGAAGTGATTTACCTGTAAATCCGATGTAAGATTGGTCACAGTCCTGGCATGGGATCTCATATACCCCAGAGTCTATGGGATGATCGTTTTTGTTGAAACGTTAATCAGGGATTTGGCTAAGGTAATTGGGTAGGTAAATGCAAAAGGGTTGGATTTCCCAAGGGTGTGGGTTACTCTTTTAATCGTCTCCGGTGGTGGGATTTTTATTTTATTGTTGGGTGTGTCTCTGGTCTTGTCTTTAGGTGGTCGGTAGAAAATTATGTTTGCTTTTTGAATTGCTTTCTCAATTATATGGTCAGGATACTTTAAAGATGAAAGTTGCTTGCGAATTAGTTCAAATTCTTTTTCCAGGAAATCTGGTGAACAAATTCGTAAGGCTCTTAAGAATAGGTTGCTAGCTACACCTATCTTGATAGGTTGCTAGCTACTATCAAGTAATTATAGAGGTTAAAAAACTAATGTCTCACACACGTTGAAGATTTTGGGGGGGAAGAATAATGATAGCAGGGGCTGAGAGAGGAAGTTAGAATAGGGAAGGAACAGTTAGGATTTATGAAGGGAAGCGGCACAACGGATGGAATATTTTGCATAAGGCAGCTAATGGAGAAATTCAGAGAAAAACAACGAGACCTGCATCTGGTATTCATAGACCTTGAAAAGGCCTATGACAGAGTGCCAAGGCAAGAAATATGGAGATGTTTGAGGGAGAAGATGGTGCCGGAAAAGTATGTCAGAATTAATTCAGGAAATGTACAGGAATGTGGTATACTAGAGTGAGGAGTAGTGTTAGGAGACGGATGGATTTGGAGATATGGAGTTGGATTACACACCAGGGTCCAGCAACTTTAGCCCATTCATCTTCAACATCGTGATGGATGTAATGACCAGGGATGCTAGAGAAGCAGTGCCATGGTGCATATTATACGTCGGTATACATTGTGTTGTGTTCAGAGGGGAAGGAGGAGTTGGAGGGGAGGTTGGAGAGGTGGAGAGCAGCACTTGAGGAAAGAGGAATGAGAATAAGCAGATCAAAAACCGAATATATGTGCTAGTATTACTGAGGACGGTGGAAGTAGCATAAGATTAGGTGGGGGGAAGAAATAAAGAAAGTACAGAAGTTCAAGTACTTAGGGTCCGTATTAGAGGATAGTGGAAGCATGGACCAAGAGGTGAGACACCGAATTCAGGCAGGATGGAATAACTGGAGGTCTGCATCAGGATTACTCGGTGACAAGAAGATCCCTCTGAAATTGAAAGGAAAGTTCCATAGGACGGTGTCAGACCAGCGATGTTATATGGAACAGAAACAGCAAGTATGAGGAAAACAGAGGAGAAGAAGATGGATGTAGCAGAAATGAGAATGTTGAGATGGATGTCGGGAGTAACAAGGGAAGATAGGATTAGAAATGAGTATATAAGAGGATCGATAAAGGTAGCTGAAATATCGAAGAAAATACAGGAAGGAAGGCTTCAATGGTATGGACACTTGTTACGCAGGAGGCAACGTCATGTTTTGGAAGACATACATGGAAATGGAAGTGTAGGGTTAGAAGGAAGAAGGGAAAGAACAAGAAAGAGATGGCGTGATTGTGTAGGGGTAAGATATGGAATTGAAAGGTATAAAATGAGAACGAGGCACAAGACAGAATCGATGGAGACGACTCATTCGCAATGGCGACCCCATATAAAAATGGATTTAAGCTAGGAAGAAGAAGATTGATTGATGAGGTTGCCTAGCGTCAGAGACACTAGGCGGCATCAGAGAGCCTTTGCTACCTGATGCCTTCTAATCTGGCGCTTTACAAATATTTGTAATTTTAATATAATTAACCATCATAATTAGAATTATGATAATTAAAAATATTCTTAAGAAACTCGTATCTTACACGAGTACTTATCTGGGTATATTTTTATCAACTCAGATAAGAGATAATTATGCTAATTTATGGGAAAAAGTTTACAAATTATAATTTCATTACTTGTCTTACTAAAGATATGTTATTTGTGCTTCAAATAAAACTGAACATTCCTTTAATACACCTCTAATTGATTTATAAATGAATATATAAAAACCCCCATTAAGGAAAATGGGATGAATGAGAAAGAAATTTCTAACGGAGTTCAGGAGTCATTGCTAGTCTCTCTGGCAACACGATGACGTCATCGAGCCTTCAGGAGTCCTCGAAAGGTTGTGATTAGATATATGGGTATATTTGGTTCTTAAAAATCCTTCAAACACGTTTACATTTATTTTAATATCTGGTTTGAAAGAAAGGTTGTTTATTAAGCATAAACCTCATAAATAGTTACAAAGTTACCGCGGAAATTGTGATACATATTACATAAAATGATACAGTCTTTCAAAACACGAAGCAGATATTCCTTAGTCATCCAAAGGATGCTGCTCACTCCGACTGCTGGATTGTCCTGAGTAAAGAGCCTGGGGCCGTCTATTATATATATATATATATATATATATATATATATATATATATATATATATAATATATATATATATATATATATATATATATATTATATATATATATATATATTAAATGCAAAATAGCTTTAATATTCTTCTTAATAAATACCTAACGAAGTTTATTTATAAAAAGAACTCTCTTTTTTGTCTGCCTTAATAGCTACCATTACTGACACGGATGCAGGTAACGTTACATATTTTACCATGTTTTGGAAGGTGGGCTCGCAAAGTCATTTCCCTGAAGTATTGAAAGATATCACGCAAAGCTCAGTCCTTTTCGTGTGCAACATTTATATGAAGAAAAACAAAACAGTCTTTGGAAAATAACACCAGCTAGCGATCAGAGCAAGTTTTTTCCTCTTGTATATTAGTCTGTTGGTTGATTTATTCATACTGATGTTCATTTGTCATTTCCTTCTTTCCATTTTCTCTGTTTTTCATTTCTAATAGTCACTGTTTTCCAGGGAAACTTGCCTTAGGGTAATTCCTTATGCATCTTCACAGTGCTTCCACTAAGAGTTACTCCTCTACTTGCTTCCCACGTCAAGGTTTTCTGAAAGTATTTCTCTTTTTGGGATGACAATAAATTTTGCAAACTGTCACGGGAATTTTTCATGAAAGGATGCAAATGTTTGTGATAGACCTACATAAATACGCTAGATATTTTTTTCATTTTTAAATGAATATTTATTTAGAAAAATGTTTAATTTTTAAAATTCGTTGGTGTTTCTAAAATAAAAAGTCTAATAACAAAGATGAGCAATTCACACAGGATCGGTTCATCCTAAAACTAAGTTCTTTGAAATGAAATTTTTTTCTTTACTTTTCAAATTTTTACTTTATTATTTTTTTTTATTTTCTCTCGCCGATCGATTTATATATAATGGATGACAATAGTGGTATATAATATAGATTTCTATGCAGAAATAAAAGAATACAAAATAGATGAAATTCATGGAAATCGTGAAGGAAGAAAAGAAGAAAAGAGGAAAATCATGGAATTAAGGCAGAATACTAAAAGAAATGCAGATCGGGGAAAGAAAGTGAATAAAGTAAGACTGACGGATAAAAAATGAAAGTAATTCGTCAGCAAAATTAAAAGAAATTAAAGAGAATGAGATAGAAATAATTACAGAACGAATAGTATCGTGATTAGAATAACGAGGAATGAGAGTTAAAAGCTAGAACTAGAGAAAATGTGAAGGAAAGAAGGTAAAATTGACAAAATAGAAGACAAAAATAATGAAATATGGATCAAAGGTCCTTGCAAGAGGAATTAAATAAAGCTTTGCATGAACGATGAATATTCCAGAGCAAATTTCGAGAAATTAAATTTCCTGGAATTATTTCGTCTTCTGCAAGATTGGTTAGCTTGAAGAGAAATTAATGTTTTTTCTTAGTATAATTATATTATATATTCTTAAATACCTATTACTTGATACTCCAGAACCTAAAGCATTATGTAACAACAGATATATGAGTAGGTTCCCTGAAGCAATGAGGTTTGTTTAGGATAAAGCCAAAATATACGTATACTTTACACACACCTTTACTAAAACTACAATATTTGGACGGAGCCACTAACATGCAAACAGAGTCTGCAGTGCTATTAGTGGATTGAGAGGGATTATTGAAAAATTATTTTGTATTAATATCTCATCGAAGGGACACTGCAACACAGATTTTTTTTATTTCAAATTTACAATAGACAGTTTAAAAATTGTCATGCAGATCACACTCTTCACAATACAATTGTATGAATTGCTAAGCGAGATGAAGTTGATCCAAATTTTTCATGTTTTAAGTATCATTGTTATTTAATGAATAGAGGAGAGGCGGCGGCTCGGCGAGGGCCGAATTTAAACATCTATATTGAAAGTGAACTCCCAATGAACTTTCCTCTCCATAATTATCAGGTATTTTATCCTGCAGCTTTCAAGTTCTCAGAACTTGATGACAGTGATTCTTGGCGAATCGCTTCATAAGGGAGCTAATTGATCTGCG
>NC_087216.1:70916129-70923629 GCF_015104395.2 Macrobrachium nipponense | reverse complement strand
CACAGAATATCAGATAGTTGAAGAAAATAATTTTTGTGGATTCAAAAATGCTTCTTCGCCAAAGTTATTATGCTTGTTATGAAACGGTAATCGCTATAGCAACGCAAGAGTAAGTAAAAAGAACAAATATTTTATTTGTAATCATATTCTGCTATTCAAAAAGTTCTAAATATTTATTCAATTGCATTTCAAAGCCCGTCGCCCTAATGGAATATTCAAATGCAATGTCGAATGAAAATGTTCGGTTTATTTTACCCAGCTGACGATTTCAATATTTAGAGGAAAAAATAGATAGAACGTGAGACTGAGGAACAAAATGATTTTCAGTCATACAAGGGGGACAAAGGAATAATCTTGCTTGAAATTAAAAGGAAATCGGTACTAGTACAGCCTTAGCCTAAATGGGAAAAGAATCCTGGAGAGGCAAACACATCTCAGATTATTGCTCCAACCTTAGAGGAGGCTTTGAGGAAGACATATGGCCATAAGGACAAGGTTGTTTTAGAATATGTTGGCTTTGTGTACACACGGGCTCCTGTGTCAAGCTTTTGAAGGACATGAGAGACTTGGTGTGAACTTTTGGACTTAAGAAACTAACTAAGACCTTAAATTTAATATTTCCAGCAACAGATTTCAGAGTTCTACCACAAGGAAATTAAAACATTGATTATGAATGCTGACTGTTTTCGCCTTCAGTTTTCCGTGACCCTACATGACGCGTTTTATTGTATTATTATTATTATTATTATTATTATTATTATTATTATTATTATTATTATTATTATTACTGGATGAAACCTATTCACATGGAACAAACAAATTCAAGCTTCCATAGAATGTTGGCTTTAACCTCCCACCAGACCCGACGACTGCGGCAGTAACTGATCATGATACAGTTAATGCTGCAGCGTGGGGTCTGGTGAGAGGTTAAAACCAATATTCTTTTGAAGCTTGAATTTCAAGTGAATGGCCCCGTGAGTTTGTTCCATGTGAAATAAGAATAATAATAACTTCACAATAACACGTCATGTAGGGTAGTTGAAAAATAGCTAGCTTAAGATCAGTTACAGTTGCAGTGTCGGGTCTGGTCGGAGGTTAAAACCAACATTCTTTGGAAGCTCGAATTTGAAGGCAATGGCCGGGTGAGTTTCTTCCATTTGAATAGGTTTCATCTAACGAATAAATAATATAATAATAATAATAATAATAATATAATAATAATAATAATAACAACACGCCATTTATGAAAGTTCCTTTTGAACATGTCTTGAAAAAGTTAGGGCGATAATAGTCAGCTTTTATACCCAATGTTTTATTTTCCTTGTTGAACACTGAAATATGTTGCTGGAAATTTATACATGTACATACACACACAGACACAGAAACACACACAGACACAGACACACACACACACACACACACACACACACACACACATATATATATATATATATATATATATATATATAATATATATATATATATATATATATATATATAGATATATAATATCAGGACAGCATTACACATAAAAACCTAAAACGCTCCATGGGGATGTCCATGATACAAGATGTAAAAATGACAATTTATTCCAAGAAACGTTTCGCACATCAAATTCTCTATGCATCATCAGTCTGAAAGAAAAAAAGACATATTTATAATTAAAATACAATAAAAGTGCAAAATACAGGAATTCACATATATTAAAAATAGTCTTAAAATTATATAAAAGAACAAGATAAAAACAGGTTAAAAGAGAAATGTGAAGCTCCCTTTCTGACTATTTTGTATTAACTGTCAAATCCAGTTTTACCGGCATATAAGAACTTTCTAGTTATGCATTCTTTCCATTAAAGAACGTTGGCTAGATGGTAAGGAATAGATTTTGTATTTTTTTTCTACTTTTTTTTTTGTAAATTCATATTTAGGCTAACTCTAAATATAAAATTATACCACAATCTTTGAATAATCTAATAAAAGAAAAAAATAAATTTCTCATTGTGTAAAAACAATCTTTCATGATTTGTGTCATTTTAAGTCAGCATTGTGCTAACAGAACATAATAAAATATCCCTTTTACCTTATTAAAAGAGAAATGTCTCTAATGAGGAAGTTTTGTATGAAGGTATCTTCCAAACTTCTCTCCGTAAAATGTACAGCATTATTCCTTGCTGTCTAAAACTGTTACTTTTTATCCTAACGAAATATAGAGTTTATAAAATCCATTTCAAGTTTTTTTGCAGAAGTAAAAGCAAATCTTTCCTTTTCGGATTAAACCGAGAATATTTGTTGCATATAAAAACATTCGGGGAGACAATTGAATCCCGTTGCAACTTTAATTTCATACCGGCAGAAATTATTAAAACGTCTTTTTTCACATCTCATAGTAAAATTCGCCTTGTGATAAGCATAGTAGTCATTCCTTCACGAAATCAGTAACGGACCTTCGAAATGCTGACTTCATAAAGACTGAAAGGCTTTATCTGTTCAGGTCTTTATAACATCCCATGCGCCATTCTCTTACCATGGAAAGGAGCGTTCGAGACAAATGGAGAGTATTTGTCATACAAATACTGAGGTTGAAACAGCTTAATATTTTTTATTGCTAATTGATTTTGTGAAAATCTCATTCGTATACACACACATACATATAGGAATATATATATATATATATATATATATATATATATATATATATATATATATATATATATATATATATCATTTACCTATGTATGTATGTATGTAAAGAGAGGGACGGAGCTATTATTTAGATACATCAACTTTAGTTGTATCGCAGTTGTTTATCAGTACCGAAAGGTGACATTCGTGTACAGGTGTGTCAACACAAAATTACATTTTCCTTTGCTGTTCGATGTGTGTGATATTCAAGAAAGTTATTGAAATTGATAGGATAAAATAAAAGTTTCGGTGTCGAAAATGATGATAATGGTTGCAGGTCCACAATAATATAGAATGTGAATGTTCATGGCTTTTGATAAATACTAAAAGTTTTCGAACTTTGTGCTAGGTTCATCCTCAAACAAGTGAGGATGAACCTAGCCCAAGGTTCGAAAGGTTTTAATATTACTAAAGACCATCAACTCTCACATGCTATATTATTGGACCTGCAATGCAAGTACTACCTCTACTGTTATTCACATTTTTCCATATGGTTTTTTTTTTTTCTTTTGGTACACATGTTTTCCCTTCATACTTTGTCCAACTATGCTTACCGGCATTTTTGTTGTCCCTCCAACATGGTACTACTCACTATTCTCCCACTTCCCTGGGCGTTTAATGGGAATACTGATCGCGGATCAGCAATCCTCCTCCGCACTCTGATGTCCTGAAGTCACGGGAAGGCTTTGAAGCCTGATAATAACATTCTCATGCCTAGACTGAGGCCTTCTGTTAACGAATTATGCTGTATGTCTAACCAAACGGAGTGTCCAAATACACTAGGCAATTATGTTGAACATGCTAATCTTCACTGTGAATTACCGTCGGTTCTATTTGCTTTTAGTTTTCAATATACTCGTATAATTTTTTAGAAAAATAATAATTTGTTGAGCCTATACTTACTGCCTTGATGTTATGTAACGAAAACGTTCTATTTTTTTCAAATAATAAGTAAATGTATGCTGTGTTACTTTATCCTTGATGATTATGTTAAATATATTTATACTGCATATTCATCTGTTAATCTACCTATCGATAGATAGATAGGTAGATTAACCAATAACTCGTTTTCCTTTGAAAAGGTTGAATCCGGTAATAAACCAGGCAACTGTTGCACCCTTAATCAACCCTTTAGGTTTAGGTGCAGAGACTTAATTCTAATTGACTCATCACCAAGTCGCCAACCCTGTTACACAGACTGTTACACTTCCACAGTTCCTTTAGAGCAATTTTGACACTTTTACATAAACACAGCAGCTGCTTGAGAAGGTTGGTCAATCTTCCGTAATGAACTCATTTTGATGAAAGCAATAGATTAGCGAAGGATATCCAAAGGGACAGTTCTATTGTCACAAAAATAATAATAATAATTAATAAATAAAATAAAAACACAAACACACACTTAACAAGTAGAACCAAAATCCGTATATAAAAAGCCTAGTAAACTGAAGGGAGAAGTCATTTTGATTATCTTCACTTTATATTTATCGTGCCCATTTTAATAACAGAGCAATCAAAACGCAAAGAAAAAGGGGATATTACCTCAGCAAAGATCCAGGTTGAAACTATCAGGAAAATATCAAAAAGGAGCCTGGTACTTTCTTGTTAATAGTCAGTGTAAAAAGGAATTCGACTGCAGTTTGTCAACAAGTCATTTTAAGAAATATTTCAGAACCTAACAACAAAATTTGTTACATTTCAGAGGGTTCATTTGATCTTTATTTAGACTAATTGGATTTTCCCTTACGAAAACGGAAAGTGACAGCAGATATTCTATAACTGAGATATATGTTTTAGGATCTTTTACAAAAATTACTATTTTCATACTTCCGCTACATTAACTTGAGAAAATTAAGGTGCTACAAACCTTATGATTACGAGCGAAGCGAAGTCTTACTGGAAACGGGCTCATTTCGGGCGGCCCGGCAGAGCCCGGTCCTGATACAATTCAAATGCTATTATCTCCAAAAATATTGAAGATAAAAGAAAATTTCTTTCGGCAGATAAAACCTGTCATCTTTAAATTTCATCCAATATAAGATTTATATTTAAAGTATCATAAAATCAGATTTGAATAATGTTAATCTTTTGAGGGCTCCTTACTTCTTATTGCTAATCGTTTTCAATTATTGTAAACACAAATATTATTTGTGATGCCCACAATGGAACCTCTTCCTTAGTTGACAGTGGACTGATTGGCGGAATAGGGGCAATTGAAACGCTCTGCTTCGAGTAGGCAGAAATGAGGGAAATCCTTGCGATGTTTTGGTGTTCTACCGAATAACGGTCATAGGATTTACCGCAGCTACCATACTCGTTACTTTGGTCGCAGAATGCATAAACGTCACAAGAGTTCAATAAGAGCCCGCCGCTCTGCTTAAAATTAGTGCTTATTAATAACCAAATGAATACAGAAAAAATATCATTTGCTATCTTTAAACCCTTGTGAATGATTAACTTTGAATTTAAATTATTCCCTGTAAAAATATAAGAACACTTGTATTCCTTCTTGTGTAACGTGTAGCGTATCGAACCTATCAATTGAGAAGTTAATTGGTAGTCAGAAGAGTTTTGACTGAAAAGCGAGGGATATTTGTCTTATCAAAAACCGTCCTAATTGGGCTCTTGATCAAAGGCAGATTGATTTCATTCCCCAGTTTAATATATTTTATTGTATTTTTATAGATAATTAACGCTACACTTTATTTGACGACATTATCAGAAACTTAATTATTATTGACACTATTGAAAAAACTTAGATGACTGTTAATTGAAAGTCCTCTAAACCTACTCTGTCTCTTTGCGAAAGTCTGGAGCGAAATTGATTACATCTCTAGGCACATAGAATAGGAAAATTCTCATTATTTAATGCATCACATTCTGGTTGTAAAGATTATACTTACCTTAGATTTTACAACAGTGACATTTTCGTTAATTTCCATTAAAGAAAATAGGCTACGTGCAGTAGTGTATTGGACAAATTTATCAATGAAGTACTCTCAATAAATAATTTTATCATTTAATTAATTTTATCCTCCATATTTCATCAACGTTGTAATTACTTTTTTCATATTATAGTGAGACACACATAAATACGCACTATCATTTAGGTGGCCACACTGAAGTTTTTATTAATTCTTTTCTTGCAAGAATAATTTGTATCATTCATTTCGATATCCTTAGTACAAATGCACAATGTTATAAATCTAAAAAAAATGCTCAATGTTATAAATCTAATAAAAATATTCTTTATTAGAGGAATTTGATAGCGTTCCTTTTTAGATTATAGATATCCTGAAAAGCAGAGACTTTCTTAGCCCGTTGATCTTCAATATGATTTAGAAAGACCCAAGACATTAATAAATTTACATAAATCATGAACGGTAAATGGTACAACAACCTTCTCTGAACTGCCTTTATCTAAAACACAGACTACGTTGCCAATAGGCGATTGCAAACTATCAGTTACCTTCCCAATTTGCTTTGTGATAAATCAATGGTACAGGCCTTTGACCCCCGTACTCCAAGAGAAACTGAGTCCTGCAACAAGAAAATAAAGAGAATTCCTTCTTTTTTTATTCTTCTATGGGAGATTTGGTTTAAGAGAGAACATTTTTACTTTCTTCTCCTTAAGCTTCCATAGTGAACTTACTCTATTCGGATCGAATGTTAAAACAATTAATTTGTCCTTATTTTTTTATCGCAACTACTCCATGTTTTCATTTTTTTTCATTTAGGAAGTCAATTTTGTCTTTAAGGCAGTGAAAATTTTTCTGAAATGATTAACTGCTCTGAAAAAAATATTTGATTTTACTTCCATTATTTCTCCATTATCCTCCATCTCAAGGAGTAGTTAACCGCAGTGGCATCTCGGCAGTTCGTCTGACGTCTCTATCTGGGACTGTATTAACCCAAATGACTTCAGTTTCATATGAACGAGCAATGAACCGACCTTAGATATCCAGTAACCTATTAGCATAGTATTAAATCTGCCTCATGACAAAAGCATTAGTCTTTCTCATGCAACTCGTAGATAAAAGATAATGTCACATCTAAGAACGGCCACTTATTCATAAACTGTTGGGATTTCTTGTGTTCGTGAAATGAGGTGAGGATTGTTTCAGCTACTCCTCAGGTGTATTATGATGTAATTGTACAAAGCGGAGAAAGACCGTTTTCTTGAAGCTTCAATTAAAAGAAATGATGAACAGCAAATGATGACCTCAAGAATGGATTATGTTGTGCATTAATGGATTATGTTGTGAAAATTAATTTTTTATGACATCAATGTTGTAGATTAAATTGGTACCGCTACATCAGAACTGTTAAATGTCAGTATATCTACATTTTGATATTTCAAAAAAAAATATGAATAAAAATCATTATTTCTGAGATTGTGCAGTGCAAAGGATTAAGAATATAAAAGAAAAATTGCGATTATAAGGGGAGACTTTGAAATGCATAAAAAATGAAGAGAAACGCCTGACACCCAAGACAAAATGACAATTTCAAATAAAATCTTACTGCGATTTCTAAATGTAAGAAGAATATTCTGATGTCTCTTGAATATCTTGGAAAGTTGTGTTGACTCCGACTCACATAGAGGTGCTGATGGTAATGAAGAGTGAAATGATTATCTTCATTAAGTAGCTTGACCTGATAACTAACCGTTATTTGGAGACTAATACGATTGATTGGCAGGAAGAGCTTTGATTGAAAGTTAGAATACGAACAAGGCAAAATTGATGAATTTTTAAAAGAGGAAAGAAGGAGACGAAAGGGAGTGAAGAAACGAAAACGAAGAGAGAAATGTAGAAA
>NC_087216.1:70898629-70911129 GCF_015104395.2 Macrobrachium nipponense | reverse complement strand
ATTAATATTGTATGAGAATAGACATCTCTTTAATAGGCAACATTTAGATCATACTCTGTTACGCCTTTTTGCTTCTTTCTTACTCTGAAGTGAATTACCGCAGCAGCCATATAGTCTCTGCAACTCCAACGCTGCCATAGAAGTAGTGTTGACACGATGGAGGTTTGGCGGCCACTGAGGGCGATGACCTCAAGTTGACTGTCCGTCCGACTGACAGTTCTACTCTTTAGGTGTGGACGCTCCTCCGGCGAACAGTCGTGAGTGGACTGACAGTGAGTGACAACTAAACCTGAGCGTGAATACCAACCAGGCCTGATGAGTTCGCTTTATCTTCCAGAAGAAGAAGAAGAGGAGGAGAAGGAGGAGGAGGAAGAGAAGATGGTGAACGGTAATATGATATTCTTCCTGGGAGACATGAGAGGAAAACCGATATTACCCTTCCCAGAAGATAATGGCCTAAAAATACTCTGAAGGATGCCTCGAAAGATACCTTGAAGGATACATCAAAGGATGCCTTGAAGGATGCAGTGAAAGATGCCTCAAAGGATGCCTTGAAGGATGCAGTGAAAGATGCCTCAAAGGATACTTGAAAGGATACCTTGAAGGATGCCTCGAAAGATCCCGTCAAGGATACTTTAAAGGAGGCCTCGAAGGATGCTTCTAAAGATGCCTTGAAGGATGTCTCAAGG
The DNA here is from genome assembly GCF_015104395.2 of Macrobrachium nipponense. Lineage (NCBI taxonomy): Eukaryota > Metazoa > Arthropoda > Malacostraca > Decapoda > Palaemonidae > Macrobrachium > Macrobrachium nipponense. The sequence goes on along the minus strand of NC_087216.1, from coordinate 70,910,440 downwards.
ATGCCCCGAAGCGTACTTCAAAGCATATCTTGATGGATGCCTCGTAGGATACTTCTAAGGATACCTTGAAGGATGCCTCGAAGGATATTTCAAAGGAAGAAGGATGCCTCGAAGGATACTTCGAAGGATGGCTTGAAGGACACCTTGAAATGTGCCTTGAAGATACCTCGAATGATATTTCAAAGGATGAAGGATACCTTAAAAGGCTACCTTGACTCATACTTCGAAGTATACTTTGTAGGATGATGCCTCGAAGGATACCTCATCAACTCAATGACTTTTTTGTTGTTGTTGCGTATTTTCATATCTCTTGATTTAATAACACAATGTTATCAAGTCGTTGTTCCAGATGAGGTTGAAAGGAGGTTCAACCTCCTTTCAACCTCTTCAATCAGACGCTGCAGAAGGAGGTCATCTCGTTACCTATAGGAAATGAAGTCACACCACAGCGCCCTATTTTTCAGTCCCTTTTGACTTTTTCTATTTATATCGTGGTTTGCGCTTCCTTCGTCTTTCTCAAGAAATGAGGTGGACGGGAAATTCAGGAATAAGCAATGCAGGGTGATAAAAATGGAAATATAATTATATTAAATTATATGACATTATTATATTATTATATATTGTAATTATATATTACTTCAGAATATTATAATACAAAAATATCATGACTGAACAACTGCATCAGGATGAGAGGGAGGAACAAAAAACATTATTTTCTACTTTCTTCAGATCAAAGTTACGATTAAGCAAATGCTTGGAGGTTTTTAAGATTGAAATGGAGAGAGAGAGAGAGAGAGAGAGAGAGAGAGAGAGAGAGAGAGAGAGAGAGAGAATATCATAACAAAAACAAATTGGGGAAAAGAGCCCGATAAACAAAGTAAGGGGAAGACAGAAAATATGATAACACTGAGAAAGAGAAACGCTAAGGAAGTAGAAAATCCACTCGGGGGGAAAAGCGTTTCCAGCACCCTTTGGGAGCCGTGAAAAAGCGAGAGACGTCGAGGGTTCCAGAGGAATGTCTCTGGAAAGTAAAGATCGGGATAAAATGCCCGATTACAATATTGGTGATCTCCAGAAGACGGGGAAGAGGAGACGAGAATAAAAAAAAAATTACGGAGATCAGAAGTCCAAAAATGTAATGAAATGAGTGAGCGTATAAAAAACTGCAATGTAATTTTTTTTTACTGATCAGGAAACAAAGAAGGAGAAGTAAGAGAACATAAGAAGACGAAGAACCAAAGGAAAAACAGGGAGTTTGATTCGAAAAAAAACGATCGATCCATCGAGTGAGAGCTCTAGTCAAGGTTCATCAAAAGGAGTCTGCTCTCAATCGATCCATCGAGTGAGAGATCTAGTCAAGGTTCATCAAAAAGGAGTCTGCTCTCAATGCAGCTGGAAAAATAAATAAATAAATAAAATTCACCTTTAGAAAAAACCTGAATTATTGGTGAAAAATGTTGATGCTGAACAAGTCGGCTCTAACTGGGAAGATGTGGGGTCACTCTTGAGGAATTGGAAGCCGGAACACTCTTTATTTTTGGCATATGGATTTATATTAATTTATCTTGTTGGGGGATGGGGTGAGGCCGGGTTTCTGAAAACCCATCCCAACCAAATAATATAGAATCATAGAGACAATGTTTAGGCCATTCTTGAATGTGTATTTTTGGAATGGAGTTATCTAATTGTGGGGGGGTGGGGGGTATGAGATTTTCGAACACCCATCCCACCAAATAATATGGATGTTCTTATAGAAAACTAAATCAACAATCCATTAAAAAACAAAATATATATATAAAATAATAAAAAAAATCCTTCATTGCAATTCCGAGTAGACGAACTCTGGTAAAAATAGCAAAAACATCAGTTACTCTCGGTAGTTCACAAGCTGCTTCTAATTACCCCTTAAATAATCACCGAACACTAATTACAAGTTCCGAGAATGAGAGAGAATTCATCCTTCCCAACTCCGGGGGAAATGGCCGCCTTTCTCTTTTCGTCTTCACTGTGGTAGTCAGAGACTCATTCCAGAGCCACGGAAAGAGGGGCAGGAAAACAGGGCGATTCAGAGTCGTCAGAGCGACAGTTTTCCACCAAATTCGGGAAAGGGAAAGTCATTTCGAAATAATCATCTCATAATTAGCACACCACACATCAGAGTTTGTTTTTATAAGTAGACGGGTTCACGAAGTATGTCCTAATCTGGACACATATACGCAAATTATATATATATATATATATATATATATATATATATATATATATATATATATATATATATATATATATATATATACATATATATATATATAATATATATATATTATATTATATCAGCATTTATTCCCATGGTCACATGCAACAAAAACAATGCAGAGAATTAAAGTTGAGCTGAATATGAAATTTAGGCAAAAGGCTAAGCACTGGGACCTATGAGGTCATTCATGGCTGAAACAGAAATTTACTGTAAAAGGTTTGGAAGGTGTAACAGCAGGAAAACCTCAAACCAGTTGCACTATGAATCAATCGTTAGGAGACGGTGGTGGGAGTAAGATGGAAGAAAGAGAATATAAAATGGACGTACAGTAAATGGAACGGAAGTGACTGCAGCTAGGGGCCAAAGGCACGCTGCAAAGAACCTTAAGTAATGCCTGCAGTGCACCGCCTTGAGGTCCACTGATTGAATTACCCTCTTACGGACCAGAGAATTAGGGAAATAAGACTATGACGGTTACTAATAATGTAACATCGATTTTAAAGAGGTTAAAGGTTTAGTATATCTCATTCCGAAAGAGAGAGAGAGAGAGAGAGAGAGAGAGAGAGAGAGAGAGAGAGAGAGAGAGAGTAGACCCGAGATATCGAAATGATAAAAAAAAAACTCTTGTAAATAATGTTTGAAGTAGGTCGACGAATATCAAAGGAAAACCGATAATGAGTATAAAATTAAAGAAGAAACTCTGATCAAGATGAAGAGAGACATTAAATTAACCAAAAAAAAAATAATAAAATAAAATAAAATAAAACACTCCTAAGATCCCATTTGAATGCCATTAGAAAAAACACTCACATAAGAAGGCGAGGATTTCTTGTTGAGGAAAATCTTCCCAAAGTAAAGTTCGGAAAAATCCTTAATTAGAATTTGGTGATCACTAGAAGGCGAGAGGAAGAGAAGAAAGCGCTGAAGGAGAAAGAAAGATGACAAGAATTCAGGGGAACTGAGAGAGACACAAAAAGAAGAATGAAACTTTTACTTGTGATGAAACGAAGGAGAAACTGAAAAAAAGAAAAAAATGAATGAGTATTAAAGCAGTGGCAGATCGGTTAAGAAGGATAAGTATAAGAGGAAATAAAACGGAGAGATGAAAGGAAGCAGCTCTAATAAACAGGCAGATTGAAATTTTTCTTGAGTGTTTATTTATGAATAAAGGAAACCAAACGGAAGTTTTTGATCTCGAGAGTCAACCGACTTAGCGGAATTTCTACCTGGCGTTGTGACATCGAAGGTTGCTGACATTTCTCTTTTGGAAGGTAATTAATTTATATATATATATATATATATATATATATATATATAGATATATATATATATATATATATATATATATATATATATTTTTGCAAAGAATGAAATTTTTAAAATTTTTTTTTTAATCTTACTGCTTTTGATAATAAGGTTCATTCAGTTTATTTGACCGATGTCAGTATGTACCTATTCTTAAGCGTAAACTTGCATCCACATGAGTATATACAATTACACAATAATATATTTACATATATATTATATATATATATATATATATATATATATATATATATATATATATATGTAAATATATATTATTGTGTAATTGTATATACTCATGTGGATGCAAGTTTACGCTTAAGAATATATATATATATATATATAGATATATATATATATATATATATATATATATATATATATATATATATACATATATATATATACATATATATATATATATATATATATATATATATATATATATATATATATATATATATATATATATATATATCTTCCAGTTCTTTCTACTATCCTACTTTCCTTTCTTACTTTATTCTCATCATTCATTTATGTCCACTCTCACATATCTCCTAACCCCCTTTACTGCCAGCTTTCTCTACTATCTCGCATCCTCGGAAAGGCTCTTCTAGGCAACCAACTGCCATCCTAGTCCCTTCCCTAATTTAAGGGAGCACACACACACACACACGCAACGTATCACTGAACAGAATAGGCATCCGATTCCCCGGTTCTGTGATGCATCATTGTCCAGCCTCTCATTACCTGATAGTCAATTCAGTAGGATTGATTACCGAGCCGAAAGAGGTCGGGAGAAATGAGGTGATCTGAGCCACTTCCAGCCAGGTCGCAGGTAAATACGAGTTTGCTTGTGTCTGTTAAAAGGAGAAGGCCCTTCATACTCCACTGACTTAAAACTCGTCAAGTTTAATTATATATATGTATATATTTATGACTGCTGTATGTCCACACTTTCCTATTACCCATATAAAGTATATCTTTCTAAGGAGAAAAACGAGAAGAAATGTATTTTTTTCCTGATATCACTACGGTAAATTCAACGTCAGAAAATTCTTTCGACAGTTAGACGTGTACTCTTTGGGAGTCTACCAAACTCCTAGACGGTTGGCAACTTTTCCTCAGAGAGAGAGAGAGAGAGAGAGAGAGAGAGAGAGAGAGAGAGAGAGAGAGACTACTTGACTGTCTAATACGACGTGGACTGAACTCACTATTCTGTTCTTCTATATTAAACAAGAGGCAAGAAATGGAAATATACTCTAGGTGCAATTTGGTGGATGAATTTTTGTGTTTTTGCTACATATAAAAAATATTTAATTTTTGTACCAATATTAGCAAATGAACAGAAAGTGGAATAATTTATATAACAAAAATGAAAGAATTCGTGGGATGGAGTACAAAGGAAGAAATGCGGCAGACTGTCAGATATATCTATTTATAAATATAAATATGGATGTACTTTGTGTGTTTGTGCCACATACACTTTACATACATTGAGAAATTTCAACCATACTTGGTATACATATAACTTACGTAGCATCGGGGAACGAATACTGTGGGGGTAAGACATCACTGGCACCAAAGGGGAGGGGCTGGGGAAGGGGGTTGGAAATGGGTGAAAAAAAAAAAAAATAGTTGAAAACGACAGATATTAGTGTCTAATCCAAGTTTTTGAGGTCGCTGAGATGAACAGACACTCCCATTGCCTTCAAGTCCAAGTTCAGCCCCAATAGGAATGGGGGTGAGATGTCGTGAAATGAGTATGATATACCTTACATTTATATTTATTTATGATAGAACAAGAGAGTATAACTGGCTGTTATTAGTAATGTAACAAAGTGCTTGTTTAAAGTACAGCAGTTTTATAAATATGTTGTTATATTGGGTTGGTGATCATTTACCAAAGAGCAGTTAACATTTACCTCTGGCTACGTAAATACTTATCTCGCCAGTCTGTATATAGCTATTGGATTAACAGGATTACTGTAGCTTCGGTCGAAGACAAATAAAGAAGATTTAAGAACATCGGTATTATCTCTGATTATTCCACCAAGTACAATTGGGATATAACAGATGGTAGCAGAGCGTGGTTTACGATCCACGGACCTCTGGATTATGGGCCCCAGCACGCTTCCACTTTCAATAGAAGTAAACAAGACAGCAAAAGCAGTGATTCTACTCCAAAAAATGGCAGGAGAAGAGAAAATATCAGTGGATCCTCCAGCCAGTATCTAAGAATGAAGACAAGATCTCAAGATAATAAAGAGGAGACTGAGAAAGGATTTCATTGGAGCATTCTGGTTGACTTCAGAAAAAACCGAGTGTTTTTATGAGAAAATAACAAGTTATGTAGTGGAATTGCCTGTTAAATATCACAAGATGCCAGAAGTGTTAGAAGCAAAGAAGAAAGAATATGAAACAAATTTGTTACATTTTGACACTATTGAAGAAGTGGAAGATGTAGGGCAAGAAAGATGGGTGATCACGAAAAAGGAGAAGCATGACGGACAAAAAACTGATTACAAAGGTGAATTGTCGCCAAGGGATTTCATGAAAAAGAAAAACCCCAAGCTGATTCACCAACAGCTATGCGTGAAAGCATGAAAGTCTTCTTGTCCTTGGCTGCAAATGAGAATTTTGAGCTTCAGTCTATTGACATCAAAGCAGCATTTTTACAGTCAAAACATAATTAACAGGAATGTATTTGTAGAACCTCCAAAGGATTTAAAAAGAAAGAGAAAACACTTATTTGGAAACTCAGAAAACCATTATATGGATTGGATGATGCCAGTAGAAAATTTTGGCTGAAAGTTCAGCAGATTTTCAAGGAAGAAGGTCTGAAGACCGTGAGTGGAGATGAGGCATACTACTATCAGCAGAGTGAAGGAAATCTGATTGGTATGATATTTACTCATGTAGATGATTTTTCGATAGCTGGTACAAAATGATTTGTAAAGAAAGTAACAGACTTGTGTAAAGAAAAATTACAAGTTTTCAAAGATAGAAAGAATAAAAATTCGGGTTCACAGGGATAGATATCATCAAAAAAGAAACTGGAATAACAATCTCAATGGATGATTATGCGAGGAGTCTTGAGAAAGTGGAAGATATCAGGAAAGGAAAAGCTAGTGAACTTTTGACTAGTCAGGAACTGAAAGTATTTCGCAAGTATGTAGGAAAGTTTAGCTGGTTAGCAGCCAATACAAGACCTGAACTTTCTATCACAGCATTGCAGATGTCCAAGAAAAATAGTAGTGCTACATGAAAGATCTTAAAAAGGTAAATTTTGTGATTGATAAGATAAATGAGAGACCAATAAAGTAGAATTTACAAGAGTTGATAAAAAAGAATATTTGAAGATATATGGATTTACAGATGCTTCCTTTAATACACATGAGAGAAGCATAAGTGGCAATCTGATTTTACTAAGAAGTAAGAGAAATGGACGTGTGGTCCCTATTTACTGGAAGTCAAAGACTATCCAGAAGGTATGTCACTCTGCAAAGGCGGCTGAAACCAGAAGTATGACTAAGATTATTGATAACAGTCAGTGTTTTGCGAGTCAGATTGAACAGTTTATTATTTGGTCAGTATGGAAAAGAAATTCCAATCAAATTGTTCACAGATCCAATACCCCATGCTAGAATCTGCTGGGAGTACCAAGCAGGTTGAGGAAAGGCTTCTCAGGAACAGCATACAGGAGATGAAGGACATGTTGATTGAGGGCTGTATTGAGTCTTACAGTTGGCTGGATGGACAGAAAGACATGATTGCAGATGCTCTAACAAAAGAATGCAAATGGAATAAAGATCTTGAAATGATAATGCAGGAAAATAAATTTAAGTTTGCAAGTAACGAGGATAATCTTGTGAAATACAAAGATGGAGAGATCATGTTAATTCAACAAGACTGAAAAGCAGGGAAAAGAGTAGTAACACTTTACTGCGTTAGATCATACCTGCATTAGCTATTCAGAATTGGTTTTGTCCTGATGTCTGGTGCAGTACAAAATTATGTAATAATGTCATAACATGTCTTTGTGAAGTATATTATGTTATGCCTGTTTGAGTACCAGACTTTGCTTTTGAATATTAATTTGTAATTCTTTAGTAAGTTTTTATATAGAGGAAAAATAGTTTTTTTTTTTTTTTTTTTTTAATACATACCTATGTTATCTGATACAAGAGTATTCGTTAAAAAAAAAAAAAATTCCCCCCGGAAATATGATATACCTTACATTTATATTTATTTATGATAGAAAAAGAGAGTATAACTGGCTGTTATTAGTAATGTAACAAAGTGCTTGTTTAAAGTACAGCAGTTTTATAAATATGTTGTTATATTGGGTTGGTGATCATTTACCAAAGAGCAGTTAACATTTACCTCTGGCTACGTAAATACTTATCTCGCCAGTCTGTATATAGCTATTGGATTAACAGGATTACTGTAGCTTCGGTCGAAGACAAATAAAGAAGATTTAAGAACATCGGTATTATCTCTGATTATTCCACCAAGTACAATTGGGATATAACAAGTAATGCCAAAAATGCTGGGTAATGCAACTGAAGCAACATTTTTAACAGGAGAGAGAGAGAGAGAGACGGAGAGAGAGAGAGAGAGAGAGAGATTGATTATAAGTTTTCCTGGGTAGTGCTGGGTTGGTCAGCTAGTGTATATATATATAGTATATATATAATATAATGAAAACAAAACATCATTCTGCTTTTCTGCTCCTGTCCTTTTTCCTTGTCGTTGACAGACACTCTGGGTAAAGAGGAAAAAATATCGAACGTGAAGAAAACTGATGAAAGTATGACAGTGTTAAACAGATGACAAGAACCTGGATTACGCGTCATGTCTCATCGCCTCTCCAAGCGTAATAGGCGACCTCTTTTTTTTATCATCGCAAATTTGGTTTTTCCACAGAGAGAGAGAGAGAGAGAGAGAGAGAGAGAGAGACCTCTTGGACTGAATCACACACTCTGATACATAAGTGACTTTTTATATTCACAAATATTAAGCCGCAAATATTGCTTGTTATCGAATATAATATACTTTACTCCCAAAGTGGGCATATTTCACTCTGGCGATGCAAATGAGGGTATGAATTATAATTCTGCTTAGGTACAAGTTATTCCAAAGTTATTAGTGATTTCATAATTAAACGATATTTGTGGCTTAATAATATATACTATATATATATATATATATATATATATATATATATATATATATATACTATATATATATATATATATATATATATATATATCTATATATATATACTATATATCTATATATATATATATATATATCTAAATATATATATATATATATATATATATATATATATATATATATATATATATATATATATATATGTGTGTGTGTGTGTGTGTGTGTGTGTGTATGTATATGTACGTATGTATGTACAGAGTCTGTGTATAAATATGCATCGCTATGTGTCAGTAAATTACTGGTGTGAAAACACACATATACCAAACGTAATAACCTTTTCCTTACATTAATACACAACTGAGAGCATTGACCACCACCGGCGTATACACTCCACTCCAATTATCGCTCGACTACCACACACACAATCGTCACCAAACAGTTTTGAGAAAACTCTCGCTCCAATAACTTTCTTAAAACAACCTTCCTCGCGATGTCAACAATTTACGGCAATCGCCAACATAATTAACCCCATTTGTCTGCTCTGCTCACTTTCTTAACTACTGACTTCAGGGCAGGGGAAAATTGGGGACAGCTGAATTCAACTTTGAGTCAGAAAACAAACAACTTATGAATTACGGAAGGGAAGTATCAGAGTTACCCAGCCATTGCTAGGGAAAAAAAAAAGGAGTCGAATTGTGATTGTCACCTTAGTTCCTTATTAACTGACGTCAATGTCATGGAGATTATACAGGTCACCAATTCAATGTTGATCTGTAGTTTAGGAATTAATATTTCGATACTGCTTGTTTGTTTGGTTGTTTGTATGGTGTTTTTGCGTTGCATGCAACCAGTGTTTAAGCAGCAACGGGACCAACGACTTTACGTGACTTCCGAACCACGTCGAGAGTGAACTTCTATAACCAGAAATACAATCTCTCACACCTCAATGGAATGCCCGAGAGTCGAACTCGCGGCCACCAAGGTGGTAGGCCAAGACCATACCAATCATGCCATTGAGGCTCTCTTCTGCTTGTTTTGTATACACGTATCAAATTTCCTACCTATAAATTGGTTTCGGTTTAAAATATGTTTTTGAACATGATCTAAAATGGCTTGCTTGGGCCTGACTCAAAAAAACAATGATCCAACTGTGATTTAACAATCATAATGTAATCATTTTGAGCCAATCGTGATTCATTTCCTAAATGGCTGTGGGTTTAATTACATCCCGGAGTTTGAGTTTTTACAGTTGTTATATTGGAAACTGTTTATTTTCCTGGTGCCATCTAACTAATTTTTACCCGTCTCATATTTGGCTACATATATATATATATATATATATATATATATATATATATATATATATTATATATATATATATATATATATATATATATATATATGTGTGTGTGTGTGTGTGTGTGTGTGTGTGTGTGTGTGTTGTAAAGATACTATGTAAAAACGTTTATCTCTCTCTCTCTCTCTCTCTCTCTCTCTCTCTCTCTCTCTCTCTCTCTCTCTCTCTCTCCCTTTGATCTAACATATGATTTACATATTTCTTTCTTTATCATCTTCTCAAAAATATATGTATGCATCTATATACTTCTCATATTATTCTATTCCTATATCTTTATTCCATCTGTTTCACTTTCCATACGTTTTTATCAACTTTAACTTAACTCTCTCTCTTTTAAGAAGGGAGTGAAGTAAGATGTCAGTGCTGCTAAAATCTCCCCAAAACAATTACCAATTTAATTAGGTCATTTTAACTTGATTCTTCTATAATAAATGGAATCCACGAGCCAATGAGAATGTTTTTTATCTAATTATTTTTCTTCAACGGAAGTTTTCAGTTTTCTTTAAAAGAAAACTATTGTGTCAAATTTGTCCGTCCGTCCACCGAATTCTTAGTGTTGTATTCTATGGCCCAAGCAACTCATTGCAGAAGGTAAAAAATAAAACTATGAAAACCAATCACTTGAGTGGAAGGACCCACCACTTGGACACATTTTCTAATCTCAGTAAAAAATATATAAAATAGATATTCAAAATTAATAAATAAACCAGATGAAGAAATATAAATATATCATCTAAAATAAAAATAGAAATGAATAACTAAATATTTATAGACAATTATTTTACAACATAAATGAGTTAAAAACAAACGTAAAAATGTGGTATATTAATAAAAAAAAACTAATGAAAAAAACATATACATAACAAATAATTAAATAAACCAAAACCAAAAATAAAAGAATTAAATTTCGGAATGGATAAAACAAAAAAAAAAACCTTAAAACTGATTTTTTAAAACCAATAATAACAGTGACCGAATTGCATCTCATGAGGCATCTTCCCCTCAAAGAATGACATTAACTTTCGCATTTGTAATTATGCACTTGTAACTGATTCATTTCAAGCAAAAACATCAAATTATTCCTCGTCCAGTGTAATGTTCACAAGACCATTGAACCTTCTAATAAACGCGCTTGCGCGCGTGCATCAAATTATTAAATGATCACAACTAATCACCGCACTGTCGCTCCTCTGCGCGTTCAATGGAATTATTAGTGTAATTATTTCCTTTTTAAATTCTCTTCTCGTGATGTACGCAAGTCCCTTTTATTAATATGTTAATAACTGCGTATTTATGCATGCAACGAAGCCTCCCCACCGCCCCCCAACCCCCCACAGCGCCCACCCCCCCCAAAAAAAAAAAACATCTGCGGCGAGATGGGTTTAAATTGCTGTAATGCGGACGAAAGGGAAATAATTACACCTCGAATGAAGGAGTTCCCTCAACAAAGAATACCTGACACTAATTACGAGAAGGAAACTACGGCAGCACCCCGGATACTGGCGTAAGGGTAATGAGAATAATTACAACACTGAAAATTTTTTTTAATTTGTGTAGTCATTAGCTGCAGCAATTAAGCAGCGGCCAGTAAATTTGACCAACTTGAACAAAAGGTGCTGCAACAGTCCATAAATTCATTCAGGATAAATTAGCTACAACTGTATAAGTTAAAATTCACGCTGATGTTATCGGCGCAATTCAGAATGTCGTT
>NC_087216.1:70893629-70896129 GCF_015104395.2 Macrobrachium nipponense | reverse complement strand
GTAAATTAGGTGTAAAAAATAAGCATAGATATTAAGTGCAAACTGAACACACAAATATAAAATAGACTTATCTATCGTAGCTATAATGAACTCTGGTCAAAGTAAAACCTAAATTTACCTTTTAGCTGACCGTAAAATGTATTTTTTTCAAGTGCCTGGATATAAATTCGTAAAAGTTTGTGAGGCGAAAAAGAGTTAGTATGGCAGAGGCTTGAAGTACTCCAGAAATATTTCATTGACTGCGCGTGACTGCAAAGCTGCAGACGTAAAAAAAAAAAGAAAAAAGAAAAAATGGACAGTATAAATATGGTAGCTGAAAGTTATTATTGACGAGAGAAGAAAGTAAACTGGTTCATTCATGAAAATCTTTCGACATTAGATACGATGGATAACAGTGAGTTGGAAGTCATGGCTTATGCATTGGACGAAACAGGGATTTGGGAGTAAATGTTTATGGATCGTATCTCGACAAAAATTTCAAACAAATTATATTTGAATATGTAAAATTCACCGAGGCAGGTGTTTTTCGAAAAACGCATCAACGCTTGCAGAATTTTGGGGGGATATATTTATCTTTGCTTATAAGTGGTACTCAACTCTGAAGGGTGGGGGGGGGGGGGGGGGGGAGGGGGGGGGGGGGGGGTGCAAAGCAATTCACAAGTGAGCGTGAAGAGCCCTGGGAACAAGTTTAAAGTTCTCTGTTATATTCAACATTCTCTTCACAAGAGTGAGGTTCCTATAGCCTGCTAATCTAGTTAGACTCGTTGGGAATTCCATGTTTTGTGATTTTTGACCTTCTTCGAACCACTTTCTTTCTTCTTTTCTCTTTTTTCATTTTTTCATCATTTCCTTTAAATCTGGGAAGGAAGGACCAACTCTTAGAGAGGGGGGGGGGGGGGGTGGGGGGGGTGGGGTGTGGTTTGGGCGTGGCAATAAAAGGTTGGAACCACTGGCGTATAATAAAGTGTCCCACAAAGCTAGATTTATAACCATTCATGCAATAGGTTAAAAGTCGAGGCATAACGGAAGATATTATCGAGTGATTAATGACTTAGCCCCGACATTCGTCATATCGTACCAATACAAGATGTATTAAGCATCCCTAATTTGACTAACAAAGCTTTTACAGTTCAGTTTAGAGTTATTTGAATACAGATTGATTGGCTATAAATGTATTTATTATACATTCATACATTCGCACACCATATTTCCTTTTTATGCATTTAATGAACCAGACTTTCACCATCTCCCGTGTCAGTGAATGAGTGGGCGTCCTGACTGAGTGGGCATTTCTATTTTTTGTTATTAACATTTCCATACATAAAAAACGGAATGAATTTTACATTTCCAAGTCATATTTAGGTTTTAAAAAGTATGACCACTTGTTTTATAAATATTAAATGCACAGGATATTCGAATAAACCTGGAGGCTTACCACCAAATTACATCCATATTTATATTTATATATGTAACAGATGTTTATTATTATTATCATTATTATTATTATTATTATTATTATTATTATTATTATTATTATTATTATTATTATTATTATTATTATTATTATTATTATCTGTTGTTGTTGTGGTTGTTATTATTGCAAGGGCGGAACTAAAATATCCCCAGTACCGTTAAATTTAAAACTTTGAAATCACAGTTTGCATAATTATTCGAAACTTCACAAATAAAGAATTGAATCATTCATGAAAAAAATTATTCATTATACAATGATGTTAATTACTCTACTCCAAGTCATTCTCATTTATTTATACAACAAACCAACTTCATGATTTAGCATCGGGTCATTTTTTTCGGTTAAATGCGCATAAATTTATGCAAATCTAACGTATCAATTACGCATTACCGTAATTCATGGCTGCTCAATCTCGCGGACAAGTTCAATCTATGTTATGGCGTTGCATTTCATTTCGCTCTGCATTATTTGGTTTCTATTTTTGGAGTTTTTATTATATCCAAGTTGCGAAGCGTTATTACGTTATTTTCACTAAAACACGATTAATAGTTTACGCAAATTCCCTGGCAGTTGATTTTCCTCGTAATTTTTATTATTAGCTCTGGGCAATGTTTCACTACTTTTGCATCATCGAATCAGTGTTCACGATGTATGTCCAGTTTTTCAATTATTAATAAGCATCGTACACGCAGCTGACTTTATACCAGGCCAACTTACTGTTTGTTCAAAGAGTATGTTAAGGAACAAACTTTTAAATTCTCTTAACAATAATTGTGAATGTCAATCTCCTCAGTCTGTCGTGTTGATTGCAATTTCTCTCTCTCTCGTATCTGCAATTTCTGTTGGCTCCAAACGTTACAGAGTCATCTCTGCACACTGCTGGTGTTGACCTTCTCAGCAAATAAATTATGTTTGCACTGATTTTTACATCCGTGACCGAATTTTAGAGTTGAGGCTTACTACTACTGGTTTGTCAATGAGGGTCTTTCTTAATGTCAAATAGATTACTCTGGAACAAACTAGTGG
>NC_087216.1:70873738-70888738 GCF_015104395.2 Macrobrachium nipponense | reverse complement strand
GTTGCCATAACATTCAAAGATTGTAAAAAGACGTGGAAAATTTTAGACACAGGCTGTGGTCATTCTTGCTCTCTTGATATAATCAGTACGTTTGAAAATCGGGTTTCATCCACAAATCATTCCCGAAAAAAGCTGTGTTAAGTAAAAATAGTTATTACCACAAATAACTCAATATGTATTGCACAGGCAATTAAAGTTTTATATCGTGCAAATGATGCTGATGTGTTGGGAGATCTTTCAGCCTCGCAGCAAAGAAATGCATTTACGAACTGCTTTGTAATGGGTGCATATAGCCAGAAAATCTTTGAGCTGACATGCTACTTTAACCTTGATAAAGATTTATGTTTAAAGATGGTAACTTTGTAAACAGCAACTAGCATTCGATCCATGTCAACGTCAAAGTAATCAAAGTGTGAAATCCGTTACGTAAGCCAGTATCCAGTATGAAGTTCTAGGGCTCCTTCACATCATAGAAAACGCTCTTGCGAATGCAACTAGATTTGCTCAACCTACCTTAGCCTTAGCAACATTGGCTGCCATTGACGTCAGCTAACATTAAACGCTTTGGAATACAAACATGAGTTTGTAGAAGCTAAAAATAATTGCATTCGCCACTTACAATGATACAATAATATCCCCGTTCATGAAGGAAAACAGTAGTATATGACGTCGTGATACATAGTACTACAATCAGAATTCACATTCTATCTACAGATCTCTATGGAACGAATCAATTGAGGAAATTCCAATTACTTCGGACATATATCGTGTTTTTAAGTATCTGAACGGTTTTGTTTTGCAGTTTTAACTAATATGATATAATTTGCAGCGTATTTTCATATTCTTGATTAAATTTAGCGATATTATGTCTTTTCAGTAAAAACAAATGGGAAATTCGATGAACGAAAGCTAATGAAAATTGTATCTTCAGTTTTCTTGTCGAGTGTACAAGACACGGTAATTTGTTTAGTTTTGATGAAGACTCCTGCATTTGGGTTACGTGGCAATTCCAAGATAGTTGCAGCACAACCGGGAGCTTTGAAAAGTGCGTATACACCACACACACTATATATATATATATATATATATATATATATATATATATATATATAAAAATATATATATATATATATATAGTATATAATACATATATAATTTATATATATGAAATATATATATATATATATATATATATATATATATATATATATATATATATATATTATATATATATATATATATATATATATATGTATATATATATATATATATATATATATATATCTATATATATATATATATATATATATATATATTATATATATATATATATATATATATATATATATATATATATATATATATATATATATATATATATATACTATATATATTATATATATATATATATCTATATATATATATATATAAATATATACTATATATATATATATATATATATATATATATATATATATATATATATATATATATATATATATACTATATATATATATATTTATATATATATCTATATATATATATATATATATATATACTATATATATATATATATATATATATATATAATAAATATATATGAATAATTATCACATCGAACCGTGATCCATTTATTTATCAATTCAAGCTACAAATGTCCTTTAATATCTAAATTCACTTTACCTCCCAAATGATATATTTTCATATATGTACCGAAGGGGAATTTTTTAGTTGATAATAATTTCGTCCCCCCAGGGTGATCGAAACCACCGTCCAAGGGAACGGGACGAAATCAGGACAGTCAGTGACGCTATCCAATCAGCCAACAGAGACGCTAATAAGTTTCATATTGATTCTGACCTTACAAATCACAGCCTCGAACTCGGTGCTTTTGTAATTAGAATTGATATGAAACCCCGTCTATCCATGTAGCCAATCGAGCGCTTGACAGCACGTAGCCTTTTGTATGAATAATTATCATATCGAACCGTGATCCATTTATATATCAATTCAAGCTACAAATGTCCTTTAATATCTAAATTCACTTTACCTGCCCAAATGATATATTTTCATATATGTACCGAAGGGGAATTTTTTTAGTTGATAATAATTTCGTCCCCCATGGGATCGAACCACCGTCCAAGTGGACGGGGACGAAATCAGGACAGTCAGTGACGCTATCCAATCAGCCAACAGAGACGCTATAAGTTCATACTGATTCTGACCTTACAAATCACCCTCGATCTCGGTGCTTTTGTAATTAGAATCGATATGAAACCCCGTCTACCATGTTAGCCAATTCGAGCGTTTGACAGCACGTAGCCTTTTGTTATGAATAATTATCACATCAAACCGTGATCCATTTATATATCAATTCAAGCTACAAATATCCTTTAATATCTAAATTCACTTTACCTCCCAAATGATATACTTTCATATATGTACCGAACCGGGGAATTTTTTAGTTGATAATAATTTCGTCCCCCCAGGGATCGACAACCACCGTCCAAGTGGACGGGGACGAAATCAGGACAGTCAGTGACGCTATCCATCAGCCACAGAGACGCTATAAGTTCATAACTGATTCTTGACCTACAAATCACCCTCGATCTCGTGCTTTGTAATTAGAATCGATATCAACCCCCGTCTACCATGTTAGCCAATTCGAGCGTTGACAGCACGTAGCCTTTTGTTATGAATAATTATCACATCGAACCGTGATCCATTTATATATCAATTCAAGCTACAAATGTCCTTTGGATAGCGTCACTGACTGTCCTGATTTTGTCCCCGTCCACTTGGACAGTGGTTCAAACCCATGGGGGGACGAAATTATTATCAACTAAAAAATTCCCCTTCGGTACATATATGAAAATATATCATTTGGGAGGTAAAGTGAATTTAGATATCAAAAGGACATTTGTAGCTTGAATTGATATATAAATGGATCACGGTTTGATGTGATAATTATTCATAACAAAAGGCTACGTGCTGTCAAACGCTCGAATTGGCTAACATGGTAGACGGGGTTTCATATCGATTCTAATTACAAAAGCACCGAGATCGAGGGTGATTTGTAAGGTCAGAATCAATATGAACTTATAGTGTCTCTGGTGGCTGATTGGATATCGTCACTGACTGTCCTGATTTCGTCCCCGTCCACTTGGACGGTGGTTCGATCCCATGGGGGGGACGAAATTATTATCAACTAAAAATTCCCCTTCGGTACATATATGAAAAATATATCATTTGGGAGGTAAAGTGAATTTAGATATTAAAGGACATTTGTAGCTTGAATTGATATATAATGGATCACGGTTCGATGTGATAATTATTCATAACAAAAGGCTACGTGCTGTCAAACTCTCGAATTGGCTAACATGGTAGACGGGGTTTCATATCGATTCTAATTACAAAAGCACCGAGATCGAGGGTGATTTGTAAGGTCAGAATCAGTATGAACTTATAGCATCTCTGTTGGCTGATTGGATAGGCGTCACTAACTGTCCTGATTTCGTCCCCGTCCACTTGGATGGTGGTTCGATCCCATGGGGGACACAAAATTATATCAACTAAAAAATTCCCCTTCGGTACATATATGAAAATATATCATTTGGGAGGTAAAGTGAATTTAGATATTAAAGGACATTTGTAGCTTGAATTGATATATAAATGGATCACGGTTTGATGTGATAATTATTCATAACAAAAGGCTACGTGCTGTCAAACGCTCGAATTGGCTAACATGGTAGACGGGGTTTCATATTGATTCTAATTACAAAAGCACCGAGATCGAGGGTGATTTGTAAGGTCAGAATCCAATATGAACTTATAGCGTCTCGTTTGGCTGATTGGATAGCGTCACTGACTGTCCTGATTTCGTCCCCGTCCACTTGGACGGTGGTTCGATCCCATGGGGGGACGAAATTATTATCAACTAAAAAATTCCCCTTCGGTACATATATGAAAGTATATTATTTGGGGGAGGTAAAGTGAATTTAGATATTAAAGGACATTTGTAGCTTGAATTGATATATAAATGGATCACGGTTCTATGTGATAATTATTCATAACAAAAGGCTACGTGCTGTCAAACGCTCGAATTGGCTAACATGGTAGACGGGGTTTCATATCGATTCTAATTACAAAACCACCAAGATCGAGGGTGATTATTTGTAAGGTCAGAATCAATAAGAACTTATAGCGTCTCTGTTGGTTGATTGGATAGCGTCACTGACTGTCCTGATTTCGTCCCCGTCCACTTGGACGGTGTTCGATCCCATGGGGGGACGAAATTATTATCAACTAAAAACCCCTTCCCTTCGGTACATATATGAAAATATATCATTTGGAGGTAAAGTGAATTTAGATATTAAAGGACATTTGTAGCTTGAATTGATATAAATATATATATTATATATAAATATATACATATAAATTATGTATATATATATAGATATATATATATATATATATATATATATATATATATATATATATATATATATATATATATATATATATGATATATTATTATAAAGTCATGTCACCCTTATTATGTGTAAGCCACTTTTGATCGGTTATATTTTATATATTTTTGTATATACACATGCATGCATACACGCTCACACACACACTACATACATATATATATATATATATATATATATATATATATATATATATATATATATATATTATATATATATATTATATATATACATATACGTTTGTGTGTGTACATATATATTATATATATATATATATATATATATATATATATATATATATATATATATATATAGATATATATATATATATATATATATATATATATATATATATATATATATAGCGAGTATGCAAGCATGTGTATATATACAAAATATATATAATATAACCGATCAAAAGTGACTTACAAAAAAATAATAATGAAAAACATAAGGGTGACAAGACTTTTGCTGCCATGAGTGCCACAGACCGCAACAGTTACAACCACATCCGCGAACAGAACGAAATTCAGACAATGACCCTCATACTCAGAAACCACTGAGACAGCCGCCTCTCCTGTGGTCGTAATTAGTTCAGATCTGGCCAGAAAATAAACAAGTATTAGAAAATGACTCCCTATTTCTCAATGGCCTATTGATAGTGGAATGTGTGACGTCTTTGCAAACCACGAATGCAATTAGAAGCGGAAAGAATTAAATAATAAATTTTTTAAAACACCTTTTTTTCTTCATTGTTTCATTCAACTTGCCGTTTCACATTTCTTAAGAAATAAAGGAGACTAAGAATGGGATTACAAAAAAGATAACAAATTCTTCAAAGAAGTAAGGAAAGGATAACAATAAAAATAAAGTAATGGCCTACGAAATGAAAAAGTGTAAAAAAAAAAAAAAAAAAACGAATATGAAATCTAATGAAGATAAAAAATGATGCAAAGAATAGTGAAAATTTTATGACAAAAGGAAAATATAAAAATGAAAAATGAAAATAAGAAATTACGGGAAGAAAACAGGAAAAACAATAAGGAAAATTTGAAGAGAAGCAAAAAAAATATAAACATGAAAATAATGAAAAACCAAAATTACCCGAAGAATGAAAGCTAAAAATAATTAGGGCATATTGAAGACAAACTGGAAAGGAAGCAAGACCTGAAAGGGACACCTCCCCCAAATGCATCGGACTTCCTAAGGCCGGGTATTCACGCTCAGGTTTGTTTACCTGTCAGTCTCCCTGTCAGTCCATCGAAGCTGACGGTAAAACGTACGTGTGGAAGACAATTTGTGGGCGGAATCAGTCCACTCACCAGAACTGATGACCTGATGAAATTATCTATAGGTCTTTCGACCGACTGACAGATGATCGCACGAGTGGACGGATAACCATCGATTAATTCATCTAATATGAATAAACTATGTATAGGCCTAATTCATCTCATTCTTAGACCCTGAAACGTTAATTGTAGACCGTTGTGAGTCCAAATCATTTAATAAATAAAAACTATTTTCATGTAATAAATACAATTTGGTATAGGCTTACGCCAGTGTCCTGCCTTTTTGTGAAAGGTGTTACTAATGAAAGTAGGTTTCACGGTCCATTTCATAAATAACTGAATCAACATTCCAGGTCTAATTTAACCTTATTCATTAATATTGTATGAGAATAGACATCTCTTAATAGGCAACATTTAGATCATACTCTGTTACGCCTTTTTGCTTCTTTCTTACTCTGAAGTGAATTACCGCAGCAGCCATATAGTCTCTGCAACTCCAACGCTGCCATAGAAGTAGTGTTGACACGATGGAGGTTTGGCGGCCACTGAGGGCGATGACCTCAAGTTGACTGTCCGTCCGACTGACAGTTCTACTCTTTAGGTGTGGACGCTCCTCCGGCGAACAGTCGTGAGTGGACTGACAGTGAGTGACAACTAAACCTGAGCGTGAATACCAACCAGGCCTGATGAGTTCGCTTTATCTTCCAGAGAGAGAAGAGGAGGAGGAGAAGAGAAGATGGTGAACGGTAATATGATATTCTTCCTGGGAGACATGACAGGAAAACCATTATCTTCCCAGAAGATAATGGCCTAAAAATACTCTGAAGGATGCCTCGAAAGATACCTTGAAGGATACATCAAAGGATGCCTTGAAGGATGCAGTGAAAGATGCCTCAAAGGATGCCTTGAAGGATGCAGTGAAAGATGCCTCAAAGGATACTTGAAAGGATACCTTGAAGGATGCCTCGAAAGATCCCGTCAAGGATACTTTAAAGGAGGCCTCGAAGGATGCTTCTAAAGATGCCTTGAAGGATGTCTCAAGGATGCCCCGAAGCGTACTTCAAAGCATATCTTGATGGATGCCTCGTAGGATACTTCTAAGGATACCTTGAAGGATGCCTCGATGGATGCTTCAAAAAGATGCCTCGAAGGATATTTCGAAGGATGAGGAATACCTTGAAGGATGCCTCGAAGGATATTTCAAAGGAAGAAGGATGCCTCGAAGGATACTTCGAAGGATGGCTTGAAGGACACCTTGAAATGTGCCTTGAAGATACCTCGAATGATATTTCAAAGGATGAAGGATACCTTAAAAGGCTACCTTGACTCATACTTCGAAGTATACTTTGTAGGATGATGCCTCGAAGGATACCTCATCACTCAATGACTTTTTTGTTGTTATTGCGTATTTTCATATCTCTTGATTTAATAACACAATGTTTTATCAAGTCGTTGTTCCTAGATGAGGTTGAAAGGAGGTTCAACCTCCTTTCAACCTCTTCAATCAGACGCTGCAGAAGGAGGTCATCTCGTTACCTATAGGAAATGAAGTCACACCACAGCGCCCTATTTTTCAGTCCCTTTTGACTTTTTCTATTATATCGTGGTTTCGCTTCCTTCGTCTTTCTCAAGAAATGAGTGGACGGGAAATTCAGGAATAAGCAATGCAGGGTGATAAAAATGGAAATAATATTATATTAATATATGACATTATTATTATTATATATTGTAATTATATATTACTTCAGAATATTATAATACAAAAATATCATGACTGAACAACTGCATCAGGATGAGAGGGAGGAAACAAAAACATTATTTTTCTACTTTCTCAGATCAAAGTTACGATTAAGCAAATGCTTGGGCGCACAGAGGCATCTGGAGGTTTTTAGTTTTTAAGATTGAAATGAGAGAGAGAGAGAGAGAGAGAGAGAGAGAGAGAGAGAGAGAGAGAGAGAATATCATAACAAAAACAAAAAAATAAATTGGGGAAAAGAGCCCGATAAACAAAGTAAGGGGAAGACAGAAATATGATAACACTGAGAAAAGAGAAACGCTAAGGAAGTAGAAAACAATCCACTCGGGGGGAAAGCGTTTCCGCACCCCTTTGGGAGCCGTGAAAAAGCGAGAGACGTCGAGGGTTCCAGAGGAATGTCCTCTGGAAGTAAAGATCGGGATAAAATGCCCGATTACAATATTGGTGATCTCCAGAAGGGAAGAGATAGACGAGAATAAAAAAAAAATTACGGAGATCAGAAGTCCAAAAATGTAATGAAATGAGTGAGCGTATAAAAAACTGCAATGTAATTTTTTTTTACTGATCAGGAAACAAAGAAGGAGAAGTAAGAGAACTAAGAAGACGAAGAACCAAAGGAAAAACAGGGAGTTTGATTCGAAAAAAAAACGATCGATCCATCGAGTGAGAGATCTAGTCAAGGTTCATCAAAAAGGAGTCTGCTCTCAATGCGCTGGAAAAATAAATAAATAATAAAATTCACCTTTAGAAAAAATCTGAATTATTGGTGAAAAAATGTTGTTGCTGAACAGTTCGGCTCTAACTGGGAAGATGTGGGGTCACTCTTGAGGATTTGGAAGCCGGAACACTCCTTATTTTGGCATATGGATTTATATTAATTATCTTGTTGGGGATGGGTGAGGCCGGGTTTTCTGAAAACCATCCCAACCAAATAATATAGAATCATAGAGACAATGTTTTTAGGCCATTCTTGAATGTGTGGAATGGAGTTATCTAATATTTGGGGGGTGGGGGTATGAGATTTTTGAACACCCATCCCACCAAATATATGGATGTTCTTATAGAAAACTAAATCAACAATCCATTACAAAACAAAATATATGTATATATAAAATAATAAAAAAAATCATTCATTGCAATTCGAGTAGACGAACTCTGGTAAAAATAGCAAAACATCAGTTACTCTCGGTAGTTCACAAGCTGCTTCTAATATTACCCCATAAATAATCACCGAACACTAATTACAAGTTCCGAAAATGAGAGAGAATTCATCCTTCCCAACTCCGGGGGAAATGGCCGCCTTTCTCTTTTCGTCTTCATTGTGGAAGTCAGAGACTCATTCCAGAGCCACGGAAGGAGGGGCAGAAAACAGGGCAATTCAGAGATCGTCACAGCGACAGTTTTCCACAATTTCTGGGAAAGAGTCATTTCGAGATAATCATCTCATAATTAGCACACAACACATCGGAGTTTGTTTTTATAAGTAGACGGGTTCACGAAGTATGTCCTAATCTGTACACATATACGCAAATATATATATATATATATATATATATATATATATATATATATATATATATATATATATATATATATATATATATATATATATATATATATATATATATATATATATATATATATATATTATATCAACATTTATTCCCATGGTCAGATGCAACAAAAACAATGCAGAGAATTAAAGTTAAGCTGAATATGAAATTTAGGCAAAAGGCTAAGCACTGGGACCTATGAGGTCATTCATGGCTGAAACAGAAATTTACAGTAAAAGGTTTGGAAGGTGTAACAGCAGGAAAACCTCAAACCAGTTGCACTATGAATCAATCGTTAGGAGACGGTGGAAAGTAAGATGGAAGAAAGAGAATATGAATGGATGTACAGTAAATGGAACGGACGTGACTGCAGCTAGGGGCCGAGGGCACGCTGCAAAGAACCTTAAGTAATGCCTACAGTGCACTGCATGAGGTCCACTGCCGGAATTACCCCCCTACGGACTAGAGAATTAAGGGAAAAGACTATGACAGGTTACTAATAATGAAACATTTATTTTAAAGAGGATGATAGTTTAGTATATATCATTCAAAGAGAGAGAGAGAGTAGACCTCTGAGATATCGAAATGATAAAAACAAAACTCTTGCAAATAACATTTTAAATGGGTCGACAAATATCAAAGGAAAACCGATAAAATTAAAGAAGAAACTCTGATCAAGATGAAGAGAGACGTTACTTATTAAAAAAATAAAAAGCTCCCAAGAACCCCTTCGAATGCTATAAGAAAAAACACTCACGTAAGAAGGCGAGGATTTCTTCTTGAGGAAAATCTCTCCAAAGTAAAGATCGGAAAAATACTTAATTAGAATTTGGTGATCACTAGAAGGCGAGAGGAGGAAAAGAAGGCGGTGAAGGAGAAAGAAAGATGACAAGAATTCAGGGGAACTGAGAGACACACAAAAAGAAGAATGAAACTTTTATTGGTGATGAACGAGGGAGAAACTGAAAGAAAAATTGTGAGAATGTAAGCAGTGACAGATCGGCTAAGGAGGATAAGTATTGAGAGGAAATAAAACGGACAGATGAAAGGAAGAAGCTCCAAAATAAAAAGCCTTTGACATATTTCTCGAGAATTCATTTCTGAACGGAAGTTTTGATCACTTCGTGAAATTTCTACCTAGCGTTGTGGCATCAATGGTCACTGACACCTCTCTCAGAAGGTAATTTTTTTTCAATTAATGAACATTTTTTTTAGTCTTATTGCTTTGGATAGTAAGGTTCATTCAGTTTATTTGACCGACGTCAGTATGTACTGATTCTTAAGCGTATAAATGCATCCACATGAGTATATAAAACTACACACATCTTTCACTACTTTCTACTGTTCTCCTTCCTTTCTTACTTTACCCTCATCATTCATTTTGTCCACTCTCATATATCTTAACCCCCACCCCCTTTGCTTCCAGCTTTCTCTACTCCTCTCTCTCATCCTCGGAAAAGGATATTCTAGGCAACTCAAACCCCCATTCCTAATTCAAGGGAGCACACACACACACATACACACACCCCCCATGTCACTGAACAGAATAGGCATCCAATTCCCCCGTTCCGTGATGCATCATTGTCCAGCCTCTTATTACCTGATGGTCAATTCAGTGGGACTGATTCCTAAGACGAAAGAGGTCGGGAGAAAGGAGGTGATGTGAGCCACTTCCAGCCAGTTTGTTTGTGTTTGTTAAAAGGAGAAAGAAACATAAGGTCCCTCATACTCCACCGACCTAAACCTGCTCAACCGTACTTATATACGCTCTTACGACTGCTGTATGTCCATACTTTCGTATTACCCATATTTAGTTATCTTTCTAAGAACAATAACGAGAATAAATGTATTTTTTCCCTGATATCACAACGGTACCTTCAACGTCACGAAATTCTTTCGACAGTTAGACGTGTGCTCTTCGGGAGTCTACCAAACTCCTAAACAGTTGGTAACTTTTCCAAGAGAGAGAGAGAGAGAGAGAGAGAGAGAGAGAGAGAGAGACTAATTGACTGTCTAATACGGCATGGAATGAACTCACTATTCTATTCTTCGATATTAAACAAGAGGCAAAACGTGGAAATATACTCTATGTGCAATTTGGTGGATGATTTTTTGTTTTTGCAACTTAAAAAAATATTTAATTTTGGTATCAATATTAGCAAATGAACAGAAAGTGGAATAGTTTATATAACAAAAAAGAAAGAATTCGTGGGATGGAGTACAAAGGAAGAAATGCGGCACTTTCAGATATATCTATCTATAAATATAAATATGGATGTACTTTGTGTGTGTGTTTGTGCCACATACACTTTACATGCATTGAGAAATTTCAATCATACTTGGTATACATATAACTTAGCATCGGGGAACGAACACAGTGGGGATAAGATATTACTGGCACCAAAGGGGAGGGGTGTGGAAGGGGGTTGGAAAGGGGTGAAAATAAAATTAATAGAAAACGACAGATATTAGTGTCTAATCCAAGTTTTTGAGGTCGCTGAGATGAATATGACACTCCCGTTGCCCTTCAAGTCCAAGTCCAGCCCCATTAGGGAGGGCGGGATGAATAGGGGTGGGAAGGGTTGATGCAAATATAACCAAAAACGACATATATTGGTGTCAAACACATAGTTTTCGAGGTTGCCGAGATGAACAGAGACACTCCTGGTGCCCTTCAAGTCTAAGTTCAGCCTCAACAGGAGGGGGTATGTTGGAGGGGGGCGGAGATGCGAAGGGATAAAAAGTAAAATGTGAAATATTATGTATACTTGTGTCTAATCCAGTTTTTGAAATTGCTGGGATGAACAGAGACACTCTCTGTGCCATTTGAGTCCAAGTTCAGCCCCAATAGGAATGGGGAGGGGGAAGGGAGAAGTGGTGAAATATAAAATATCAAAAATGCTGGGCAATGTAGCTGAAGCAACTATCTTAACAGGGGGAGAGAGAGAGAGAGAGAGAGAGAGAGAGAGAGAGAGAGAGAGAGAGAACACCTCTTGGACGGATTCATACACACTGATACATGTGACTTTTTATAATCACAAATAATAAGCCGGAAATATTGCTTAATATCGAATATAACATACTTTACTCCCAGAGTAGGCATATGCAAATGTGGTTATGAATTATGATTCTGCTTAGGTACAAGTTATTCCAAAGTTATAAGTGATATATATATATATATATATATATATATATATATATATATATATATATATATATATATATATATATATATATATGTGTGTGTGTGTGTACATACATAGATGTATACATATGTATATATGTGTGCATAAATATACATACATACATATATACGTACACATATGTATGTACGAATGGTTCGTACGTACAATCTGTTGAAGAATATGTATCGCTATTTGTCGGTGAATTATTGGTGTAGAAACGCATATGTTTACAAAGCGTAAACACCTTTTCCTTACATTAATTTACAAATGAGAGCACTGAAGCCCCTGAATATACACTCTAATTATCGCACGACCACCACAAACACACAATCATCACTAAATGTGCAGACTGTTTTGAGAAAACTCTCGCTCCAATAACTTTCTTAAAACAACCTTCCTCGCGATGTCAACAATTTATGTCAATTATAAACATAATGACCCTCGTTTGTCTTTGGCTGCTCTGCGGACTTTCTTAACTACTGACTTCAGGGCAGCGGGAAATTGGGCACAGCTGAATTCAACTTCGAGTTAGAAAACAAACAACTTATATGAATTACGGAAGGGAAGTATCCGAGTTACTCATTCATTGCTGAAAAATGAGTCGAACTGTGACTGTCACCTTAGTTCCTTATTAACAAACGTAAAAGTCATGGAGATTATAAAGGTCGCCGATTCAATGTTAATCTGTAGTTTACGAATTGATACTTCTATTCTAATCGAAGCTTCTGCTTCTTTTGCATGCACGTATCAATTTTCTATCCATAATTGGTTCCGGTTAAAATAAGTTTTTGAACATGATCTGAAATGGCTTCCTTTGGCTTCCTTTGGATCCAACCGTGATTCAACAATCAAAATGTAATCATTTTAAGTCAATCGTGATTCATTTCCTTAATGGCTGTGGGTTTAATTATCTCCCAGAGTTTTAAATTTTTTGCAAAATGTTATTTTGGAAACTATTTATTTTCTTGGTGCCATCTAACTTATTTTCACCCGTCTACATTTACAGCTTCTTGACATTTTTGTTAATTTACTGATATTTTAATTAGAAAATAACATGTTTTGATGAATTGTCTCATTTTAGTTTCGGGTGTTTTTGTAGTTTATACACGTGCATGTGTGTGTGTCTGGAGATACTACCATTCCATTTTACCCTAAGTCAAAATTGTGTATGTATATATATATATATAAATATATATATATATATATATAGTATTATATATATATATATATATATACATATATATAATATATATACATAGTATATATGATACATATATATATACATACATATATATATATATATATATATATATATATTATATATATATATATATATATATATATATTATTCTTATTATTATTTTGATTTCAAGCTCGTGGTTCTCCTGCGCCTAAAACTAATTACCATAAACCTGAATATCGAAATGTGGCATTAACCAATTTTGTCTGTTCCGATTTCCTTCTCGTTTCCATTTATTGGTTTTCTCACTGAACAAATATAATAACACAGTTTCGTTTTTAGTTAAAAAAAGTCATCATGTTAAGCTGACAGATCTTTCATTATCCGGGGGGTGAGGGGGGGTGAGGGGGGCGGGTTGGGAAAACCCATTTAGATCAAAGGGGTCCTCGGGAGTGAAAAGGTTGAGCACCACTGAATTCTGACCTTTGAGTCACATTTCACCATTTTATCATCTTCCCAATAATAAATTAATGTAACTATACTCTTCTTCTCTTATTATTTATTCTACTCCTATATCTTTATTTCATCAGTTTTACCCTCTACTCGTTTTCTTCAATTTTATCTTCACCTTTTCTCTCTTTTGTTACTTTCCAGAGTCGATCCTTATTTTGCCGTTCTAAGAAGAGAGTGGAAGAAGAGGTCAGTCCCCAAAACTGGAGAATATAAGAGTAATATAAATATAAATAAAAATGTGAAAATTAAAAAGAAGTGTTTCATTCCCTCTCCCACTTTCTCAGAAGAAAAATAATAATAATCTAATGAAAGGGTATCTGGAATACTTAGGAAAAAATGAAAGAAAAGTTAAAAGTGAAATGGTATCACCTCATGTAGAGGCCAATATCGATATTGACGTCATCCCTGAAAGAGAGGGAGGAAGATTAATCGTGTCTCCTCCGATGACTCTTCCTCTGTCACACGATGGCCAATTTAATTGGGTCATTTCAACTTGATTCTTCTATAACGAGTGGAATCTATGAGCTAATGAGAATAATTTTTTTTCCTAATTGTTTTTCTTCAACGGAAGTTTTCAGTTTTCTCTAAAAGAAAACTATTATGTCGAATTTGTCCGTCCGTCCGCACTTTAAACAAAAAACAAAATAAATAAAGGAATTAAATTTCGGAATGGATAAATATACAAAAAACCCTTAAAACTTGTTATTTAAAAAATCTATTTTGAAAGTGACCGAATTGCATCTCAGGAGGCAACTCCCCATCAAAGGATGACATCAACTTTCGCCTTCGTCATTCAATGATGATTCGCCCTCTCGATTTCAGCTCCTTTTTCTTGTTTCTCGGAAGGTCGGTGTCCTGCGGAAGGATTTTCTTGATCAGGTTTTTTCATTCATATTTCTTTTTAGATACCAAATGACTTGTGCTGACTTCGGTCATGGGTCTGTATATGAAGGTATGCGTGTGTTTGCGTATGCATTAGCATTTTTAAATGAATCGTGTAATGCAAAAACTACCAATTATTCCTCGCTTAGTAT
>NC_087216.1:70861238-70868738 GCF_015104395.2 Macrobrachium nipponense | reverse complement strand
ATCAACTTTAAGTAAAACAAATACAAATAAACATGAAAGTAGGTAACTACGCAGACGAACTGGAGAACCTGACACAATCATCTTCATTCGCTTCAGAAGCCACGATATCAAAGTATGACGTTTTATTGCATAAATAATTGCACTGAATAACAATGGTTTCATTCAATGGAATTGTTTATCTCACAAGATATCATTCTTTACTATCATGGCTTCTGTAACGAATAAGGATCATGACGTCCAGTTCTTCAGTTCTCTCAGGATGGAAGATGATGAGCATTTAGCTATTTCCAAGTTCCGTGGAAAAACGGCGTAAGTTTCTTTCTCAATGTATACTAATCTCATGAACTTTCTTCGCATTATTATAGAAAAGAATCCTTTTATACTTAGTCTTCTGCTTTTAAAAATAAGTAATACTTCATCACGTCAAGTTTCAAAGGAGGGTAAGAAACAACAAGGCGTGATCCGACCTCCAGCTTACTCGGGACGCATGCATTATTTTCGTCTCAAGCATAAGTTGTGAACATTATATTCGCAACTAAAGGTAAATTAAAATGTACTAATATCTACGGTCAAATAGAGCCTTGTTTCACCAACGAAAACTTAAATAAATAATACGCTATATTTTAAATATTAGAAATAATTTTTCTATACTGTTTAACGTACACATAAATGAGAAAATGAAAAATATTGACATGCCATTCCAAAGATTCCCCTAGTGACACCAAGCCCAGTTCCAAACCAAAACATTTGGAATCTTCAGATTACTCTTCTTCTTCTTCTTCCCAACTTTCAAATGAACTGGCCCCAGAAGATATTCGCCTCAGTCGCAATTTCCAGGACTTGAAGTATTCTTTCCCTACCCGTGACTCACACTCAGAACCCCTTCCCTCCCTCGAGAAGGTCAGTTTCTCGTCAGGGCATCTTGTGGAAATACAATATCTGCCGGATGCGCTGCTCACAAAGGGCCTCTGTCGGTGCAAGAGTTCTGTTGGTGAGAGAGTGAGGCTCTTAAGGTATTTCGCGACACCTGTCTCCATCGTGAAGGAGTGGGAAGTC
The DNA here is from genome assembly GCF_015104395.2 of Macrobrachium nipponense. Lineage (NCBI taxonomy): Eukaryota > Metazoa > Arthropoda > Malacostraca > Decapoda > Palaemonidae > Macrobrachium > Macrobrachium nipponense. Next base: position 70,867,682 of record NC_087216.1, on the reverse strand, counting down.
GACAGTATTTTTATTATTTATTTTTTATTTTCTTTTCTCTGTCGGAAAAAGTAGAGATTGAATCTTTGCGTATTTTGGCTATTTTCTTTCTCTTGCTCTCTCTGGAAAAAGAAGAAGAAGACGAGTAGGAAAAAGGAGTTAATGAACAAGAAACAAGGAGAAGAAAGCACACTGCCAATTGTCCGTGTTTCAAATTCACAATATAATAATAATAGAAAAAGAAACCCACAAAATCACTTTGTAACTTGTTTACTTCTAAGTATTTACATTTAGTAAAACTAAATGTAAATACTTAGAAGTAAACAAGTTACAAAGTGATTTTGTGGTTTCTTTTTCAATCTTCAGAAAATTAACCGAAAGAAGTTTTTGTTTGGTTCATAATAATAAAATAATAATAATAATAATAATAATAATAATAAAAATGTGCCTTAGTCAACATACAAAAGGGCAAAGTAACAAGGACTGGAGGGATAACGCTACCAGATGGGAACAACATCACACACATAGATGAGACGGGATACAAATACCTGGGAATAATGGAAGGAGGGGATATAAAAACATCAAGAGATGTAAAGGACACCGATCAGGGAAAGAATATATGCAGAGACTCAAGGCGATACTCAAGTCAAAACTCAACGCCGGAAATATAATAAAAGCCATAAACACATGGGCAGTGCCAGTAATCAGATACAGCGCAGGAATAGGGGAATGGACGAGGCCAGAAAACCAGGAAACATATGACAATACACAAAGCACTACACCCAAGAGCAAATACGGACAGACTATACATAACACGAAAGGAAGGAGGGAGGGGACTACTAAGCATAGAGGACTGCGTCAACATCGAGAACAGAGCACTGGAGCAATATATGAAGACCAGTGAAGACGAGTGGCTCAAGAGTACATGGGAAGAAGGACTGATAAAAGTAGACGAAGACCCAAAAATATACAGAGACAGGAGAAAGACAAGCAGAACAGAGGAATGGCATAACAAACCAATGCACGGACAATACATGAGACAGACTAAAGAACTACCCAGCGATGACACGTGGCAATGGACACTGAGGGGAGAGCTCAAGAAGGAAACTGAAGGAATGATAACAGCGGCGCAAGATCAGGCCCTAAGAACCAGATATGTTCAAAGAACGATAGATGGAAATAAGATCTCTCCCATATGTAGGGAGTGCAATACGAAAAATGAAACCATAAACCACATAGCAAGCGAATGTCCGGCACTTGCACAGAACCAGTACAAAAAGAGGCATGATTCAGTAGCAAAAGCCCTCCACTGGAGCCTGTGCAAGAAACACCAGCTACCTTGCAGTAATAAGTGGTACGAACACAAACCTGAAGGAGTGATAGAAAACGATCAGGCAAAGATCCTCTGGGACTATGGTATCAGAACAGATAGGGTGATACGTTGCAAATAGACCAGACGTGACGTTGATTGACAAAATCAAGAGAAGTATCACTCATTGATGTCGCAATACCATGGGACACCAGAGTTGAAGAGAAAGAAAGGGAAAAAAATTGGAATAAGTATCAAGACCTGAAAATAGAAATAAGAAGGATATGGGATATGTCAGTGGAAATTAAACCCATAATCATAGGAACACTAGGCACGATCCCAAGATCCCTGAAAAGGAATCTGGAAAAACGAGAGGCTGAAGTAGCTCCAGGACTCATGCAGAAGTCTGTGATCCTAGAAACGGCGCACATAGTAAGAAAAGTGATGGACTCCTAAGGAGGCACGATGCAACCCGGAACCCCATACTATAAATACCACCCAGTCGAATTAGAGGACTGTGATAGAGCAAAAAAAAATAAAAAATAATAAATAAAAAAAACAATAATAATAATAATAACAACAGTCATGTACGTTACCATCAATAAAACAAGTAATGATCATAACAGCTATATATGTGTAATAATTACATTATAAATGGGATGTGTATGAATAAGTACAAATTCATGGGAGTTTGATTCTCCACTATACATTGAAAAGTACAGTGTGTGCACGTTCAAAGTGATCGATCAACAACCTATCTACATCAGATGCTGATCCGCTATATCTATATCCACTTTGAAACTGCACACACACACACACACACACACACGCACACACACACACACACACACACACACACATATATATATATATATATATATATATATATATAATATATATATATATATATATATATATATAATATTTATAAAAAATAGTACGTCTGCTGGCCCCATGTCCGATCTTTTACCAACGCCTACTATAGGCGCTATTACATAATTGCATGCACATATATATGTATATATATATATATATATATATATATATATATATATTATATATATATATATATATATATATATATATATATATACGTACATATTTACATATATATACACACACACACACACACACACACACACACACACACACACACACACATATATATAATATATATATATATATATATATATATATATATATATATATATATATATATATATATATATATATATATATATATATATATATATATATATTTATAAACAGAGTACGCCTGCTAGCCCCATGTCCGATCTTTTACCAACGCCTACTATAGGCGCTATTACATAATTGCATGCACATATATATGTATATTTGAAGAGAATCGAAATGAAATTAAATCAGCTGAATAAAACTTTCTCCGTCGGCAGGTACGAAAAATATACACTGGAACATAATCGTAAATTTAGCTTCAACCCCACACCCTTGGCCCCCAAACCCCCAAAGAAATAAAAATAGGAAAACAAAACTAAACATGAATTATCTCTTGACGCTCATGCTTTCTTCCGAGATAAAATGGCTCCGTCATATTATTTTCACTGTCTGGTAATAATTCTTTCGATAACTTGCCTGGCACAATTCATTTGGCTTTTCGGCCTCATATATTTGTCGTTTCATTTTTTCTTTCATTTGACCGGCTCATCTGGAACGTTTTGAACCTGCTAAGACACCTATAAATAATTTTGAAAAGAATTGGGACTGCTCATTTTTTTTTTTTTTTCATAGTTCATTTACCATCACTCTTCTCGAGCTGTTTCCATATTTTTAGTTTTCTGTTAAAGAAACTCTTGTGCCGGCTTCGTCTGTCCGTCCGCACTTTCTCTCTCCGCCCGCCCTCAGATCTAAAATACTATTGAGGCTAGAGGGCTGCAATTTGGTATTTTGATCCTCCACCCTAAAATCATCAAACATGCCAAATTACAGCCCTCTAGTCCCAGTACATTTTTTATTCATTTAAGTTAAAATTAGCCATGGATCGTGCATCAGGCAGCGCTTTCCGGAGCAATGAGATGGACCCTAACTCTACCGCAGCCGGTGAACAACAGGAGAGCTGCCGGTCATAGTTGATGGTTTTATACAGCATTATACGTTATACAGAAAACTTGATTGCGCCCAAGAAACTTCGGCGCATTTTCTACTTATTTCACTGGTCCTGATGAAATCACCTGCATTTCCGGACGCATAGTTTGTGGAAGGAAATGGAGCTTTAAAAAAAAGAAAAAAAAAAAATCAATAGCTACAGTAAAACGCTTTTTCGGTATGGGCAAATATTTTCGCTACTTATGCAATTTCTAATTTGTTTTAGAGATCCAATTTTAATATTAATTATACTATAAAAAAAAGATAAAATCTTTGTTGAAATAAAAGAAAAAATAATACACTTCAGAACTTTTCGTGAAACTGGTTAATTGCCACCAACAATTACATTACAATGATATCATACGTGCATATATCAATATATATAATATATATATATTATATAGATATATATGATATATATATATATATATTATATATATATATATATATCTATATATATATATATATATATAGCGAATACCACGGGAAAATGAAAGTCGGAAAATCCAAGCGCTTTTGTCTTTATTCAGACATCGTCCAAGGAGCTACTAAATACAATTGGAGAGGAGGCCTCAGGTACAAACAAGATCAGGAATACCAGATGGTTAATTATCAAAAGGGTAAAATTAAAAGGGTAATCCAGGATTATCGGATATCACACGGTCACAAACTTAAACAGATTCTGACTATCATTTTCCGGTGGTATTCGCTTATTTATGAAGTCACGTGCATCTCTGATAAGCATAATTATATATATTTATATATATATATATATTTTATATATTATTATATATATATATTATATATATATTATTTATATATTAATTATTATATATATATATAATATATATTAATATATATATAATGTTATATATAGGGATGTCTTTTACTGTGATAAAAGCATATATATTATATATATACATAATATAAGATATATTATATATATATAATATAATATATATATATTAATATATATATATATAATATATAGTATATAAATTATATATTATAATATAATATATTAATTAATTATTATATGGGTGTCTTTTACTGTGAAAAATATCTAATATGAAGAAAATTCCCATACAGCCATTTGAACGTTGCAACCATAAATTTTGAGCACTTCCTTTTTGTGCCCCTGATCATCTGCCCATATTTTACCAGTGATCAGATGCACTGAGGGAGGTGCTCGAAATATATATGGTTGCAACGTTCAAATTGTGTTTGTGGGCCTTTTATCTCATATATAATATATATATATATATATATATATATATATATATATATATATATATATATATATATATATATATGTATATATATATATATATATATATATATATATATATATATATATATATATATATATATATATATATATATATATATATATACATTTATGTATATGTATATGTATATGTATAGCAAAGTTAAACACTGTATCCGTGTTATATGTTGTAGGAAGCCCCCTAAAATTTGTATATGTATATGTATATGTATATATACATATACATATACATGGGATGGGCAGCTCCAAAATAAAAATAACTGAGCATTGGAAAATGAGTGGATGAAACCTAACTGATAAAGACGAACGGTTGCCGTCTGATCAACACGACTTTCCTTGTTGAGAAAACCTGACAGAAGCGATTTTATTAAGACGAGAAAGTTTCCTTCGATGAAAGAACGAGTTTTTTATCAGTGAATGGAAGCTCCGCCTCACAAATGAAAACTACCTCTTTAATAATGAGAGTTCTATGTTGGAAAATGAAGTTTTTGACTTAAAGAATGATAGTGGCATAAGAATAATGAACAAGACCTGGATGTAAGGACCCACTCTATGGGAACAATTGAGAGAGAACATTATCTAACTCTTAAGCTGAATAAGTATATAGTACTCGTATATCTGTAACAAACACGAAGAAACCATCATACATTTAGGGTCAATAGTAATGATATGACTTTCATTTATTTATAATTCTCATTATAAGTTCGATGATCCACACTCTTAGTCAACATCTTATTATCGAATAAATTTTCTCCTCTTTCGGTATTTCCCTTTGGAAGTTTGAATTTCAGGTCACTGACCCCTTTGGTTGGCTTGTTCCATATGAATAGGGTTCATCTTCTGAATATATATTAATAACAATTATTTGTATTTACAAGCATATTCATTTTTTGACATCTGTATCTGTTGCTCGAATCATTAACCCACCTTAATTTCATATGCAGTGTAAAACGCCTTTTATTTTTGGAAAGCCTTATTCCCAGAGCTAGGCGTTTATTCGCCGAGCTCGCCTCTGGGAATAAGGACTTGATCCTTATTCACCGAGTTGAGCTCGGTGTGATTATTTGTGTGCTGTCAGTAGGAACGTGGCGGAAAGGCACTTCGCGCCTTATCCGCATATTTAAATATTCTTGGCAAGCTCGTTTGTTCTGGCAAGAGGTATTGTTTCGCTACGCGCGCTAGCCTCGGGGCTCAATTGACAGCATATTTCACACGATAATCAAAAAGTACAAGGAATAACTTATCTTAGAGTGGTATGCAGGAATGAGCGGAGCGAGCCCAGCCAAGCTTATTCGCCGAGCTTGGCTATGCGAATAATCACTTGGTTTTTTTTTTTTTAGTCCACAAAATAATAACAAAGTGCGTTCAATCTCAAGACCACATTACAACAAGCAACCCTTGGCAAGAACAGATCCCTCGACTCTCAACTTTTTATGACCTTGAAAGCGTCTACTATGAAATTCAGGGCCTCTGTAACACGGTTTTTTGGATTTTGCTCCTTATCAAAGTATCAGATGTAGCTGAAAGTTGACATATGTATATTTCACAACTACACATAAATTTTGTCAGCATTATTAATAACCTAAACTCGATAGTTTTAATTTTAATAGAGTAAAAATGATCTAGCCGACGCCATGGCCAATGATTGCGAGCCAAGAGTCGAAAAACATTCATTACGTAAGCAAGATAAACATCGTCTTACGAAATGTTGCCCCGCCCATCCACCAGACAGAAATCCATTCACCTT
>NC_087216.1:70853738-70856238 GCF_015104395.2 Macrobrachium nipponense | reverse complement strand
CGCCCAACACGAATCAGCAACCGTTAACCAACGTAGACCATTTTGGACATACACACACACACACACACACTCAAATTTAAATCATATACATTTATGTATAAACAGAAAAAAACAAATTATCTCTTGTTCCTTTATGTATGCTATAAAATATATACATATATTTGTACTCCCGTATTTAGATTTCTATATTCATTTTCATTCCTGTATGTAATTTTACAGCTGTCGTGACAAAATTCAATAAATGGAAGAAGGAAGTCTGCGTATTTTCACCAGAAAATTGGACGAACGAGAATCGGAAAAAACTTCTCATCGGTATGAATGATACCTGCAAAGAAACTTATTGATGCCACTAAAGCAATTGCTTTTAACGAAAAAAAAAAAAAAAAAAAAAATATATATATATATATATATTATATATATTATGAATATATATATATATAAATATATAATTATATATATATTATATATCTATATATACTTACAATAATATTATATATATATATATTATATATATATAATATATATATATATATATATAGATATATTATTATCTAATATATCAGTATCGTTAAGGACTTTGTTCGGAAGTTCTTGCAGCTTCCAATGTTTCACTTTCCTTCGTGGCTTATCCCTTTATTTAATCCGACCTTATCACACCTCCAAACACGCATGATTCAGTTAGATATGAGATAATACACATACACACAGAGACACTCACACAGCCACCAAACACAAACACACACACACACAACACACACACACACAATAGATAATATATTATATATATATATATAGTATATATATAATAACCATACAAATATTATATACCATATAGTATACATATATATATATACATAATATATATAATAATATATATATATAAGAAATATATATTATATACTATCGTAAATATATATATATATATAATATTATATATAAGAAAATATTATATATATATATATACATATACATATTAATATACTATATATATTATATATATATATATATATCATTATATATATTATAATATATATATCGATATATATATTTACTAACTGTATTTATACAATATATATCCTATCAATATAGTATATATATCTATTTCATTAATATCTCTATCCTCGATATATTATTATATATATCTATATGATATATATATAGTTCAATATAACATACCTAGATGATCCATCACATATACTATATATTATTATTATATCTAATATATATATATATATATATATATAGATATATCATTTATATATAAATATATAGATATACCATATATATATCATGTTTTAAAACAAAGGGGGGGGGGGGGGGTGGGGGGGGGGGTAATTTTGGGGGGAATTTTTAACATTGTAAATTCTATTTCTGGATTATTGGGCATTCTTAACTATAGATTAGAATAAAGTTTCAAGGAAAACCGTAAGAGTAGAAAATCAAAAAGTCGTATATTCCCGAAAGCGTTCATGATTGACCTCTGTTTGATTCTAAGACAAAAAAATGTGATGTCGTGCAATGTTTAGCCCACGTCTTCTTGGCTGGTGTCCTAGGTCCCACCTAAGATTGAACGTTTTCTAGAAAAGACAACATTGCCCATAGATATATAATATATATTTTCTATTACATATATATATAAGATCTATAATATATGAATAATATATATATATATATTAATATAATAATAATATATATAATCATATATATATATTATATAATATATATATATCTTATATATATAATTATATGTCTATTATACAAATACATATAATTATAGATATTATATAATATATTATATATTATATATATAATATATACATAATATATATATTATATAAATATATATATATATATATATATATATATATATATATATAATATAATATGTTATATATAATATATATTACACTACAATATTATATATTGGTTATTATATATATATAATATATATAGTATATATATATATAGAATTATATAATATTAGATAATATATATAGAATTACATATATATATGTAATATATTATATATATATATATATACATATATATATATATGATATATATATATATAAATATAACGATATATATATATTTTATTATTTTATATATATATATAGACATATAATAGATATATTATATTATTATATATATATATATGTATTAATTTGTATAGATATACCATATATATATATATATATAATATAATATAAATCTATAATATAATACTATATATATATATAGTACTTATTCATTATATATATATATATAATATATATATATATAAATATATATATCATATATATTATATATATATAATATATATCTAGTAATATATATATAGAGATATTATTATGGGCAAACCATTAGTTGTCCTTTACTTTTTATATTTTCTTCCTTTTTTTTTTTTTTTTTTCTTTTTTCTAGCAAAAAAACTTCCAACAAAAAGCAAAACAAAAAAAAACTCTTTAGGCAGGAATCTGAGGAGACCCAAGAAAGCCAG
>NC_087216.1:70846238-70851238 GCF_015104395.2 Macrobrachium nipponense | reverse complement strand
AGAGAGACCGAGAGAGAGTAGAGAGAGAGAGAGAGAGAGGTCCACTTATTAAAAACAAGAAGAAAAAAACACACACACTAACAAATAGATAAAACTGCAAGGAGAACTGCATTAGGGTATTGTTGCATTGCATCTTCGCTTGAACTTGAAGTTCCAATTGCACGACCTCCTCTGAAGGGAGATGTTCCACAGTCCAGCCGTGTGAGGAATAAAGGTCCTCTGGAACTGAGAAGTTCCACAGTGAGGAACATTGACTCCCTCTACTTTATTTCCCCGTTTTCTGAGTTTTCTCTTCCACCTTCGACATTTAAAAATCTTCCGTAATCATCGTTCTGTAATCGAATTGTTCAAATATGCAGGAAATATTGATAAACTTATGTATTATGATCCGATTTGCTGACGTTTGTTACCGAACGTAAGAAATCTAGTTAACAAACCAAATACTGGATAGAAGCATCAAGTAGGTGCATTTAGGTAGCAAAGAAATATACAGAAGACATTTGTAAAAAAATTAAACTCATTATAAAACAATCCGACTTCAGATATTTCAATGGCCTTGAAGTTAAATAAAAATAGTCACTAATATATAGATTCATCTTTCTGCTATTTCACTATTGACTGAATTAGTATATGTTCGCTACATCGACGAAACAGAATGAAATAGAGAGGACGCAAAACAACACAGATGACAAAAATAGAAAGACAAGATCATTCGAAACATCAAATAACATAAAACATAAAATGTTTGGGACGTGAAAACTAACATTCGAAGAATCTGAATTCAAGGAATTCGTTCTTTTCATAAAAAGAGAAAAAAATGCATATTTTTTCAGGAAAAAAATATACATATATCTGCTACGATGCCAAAATAAATGAATTTCCTCACTTGGGAACGAAAGCCCTTCAAAAGTAATGAGATCATTTTGGATGGAAAAGAGGACGCGAATGAAACATCTTGCGAAGGATTCACGAAACTATGCCGCCTGAGAGATTCAGCCAATTATAACAAGCTGAAGAACATTTCTCTTAATATTTCTTTCATCTCATCTTTTCCGCTTCTCAGCAGCACCGAGAGATGCAGGAATATGGAATCCTTCAGAAACTAATCAGACATTCTATATGAGAGAATTCGCCTAACTTAATATTCGTCCTGCGTTCTGTTACGTTTACCGAAAGGAAGTTCTTTATTCTTAAGAATTCTTGACTCAAAATGAGAAAAATGTTTGACCATTTAAGTATTAATCTGCTTAACTCTTTGAAGAAAATTAGTCCTTTAACAAAATAAACATATATGAGAATATGAGGATCCTCTAAGAAATGCGGGAATATTATTTTTAACATGAACGCAAAAGTAGGTTGAACCAGAAAAACTTCAACTATATAATCAAACAGATACTCTTCAAGTTTCTCTATCTCTCTCCCTCTCTCTGTATAGTGTATATATATATATTATATATATATATATATATATATATATATATAATATATATATATATATATATATATATATATAATGTGTGTGCGTGTATGTGTACATATATATATATATTGATAATATATATATATATATAATAGTATATATATTATACTATATATATATATGTGTGTGTGTGTGTGTGTGTGGCTGTGTGTGTGTGTGTGTGTGTGTGTTGTGTGTCTTGGAAAGGTAAAAACAAAGTTTATATGTAGCAATATTGTTGCTTTTAAGACTTCCATAGGTGTGTGTGTGGAAATCTTGTGAGAAACGGTTATATCGATAAAAATAAACTTTATTTCAAAGAGAAGACAGTTTGAGAATAAAAGATTGAATATTTCTCTCTGTCAGTCATTGAAAACTACAACAGTAACCTATAACGTTAATAAGTTAAGGAAATTGCACTGTTTATCATTGTCATTATATTGTTTTCGTTTTCATAATCAGCAATGGTTCCATGTTGTGATAATTTGTAATACTGGTTAATCGTTTCTTATCCCCTAATTATTGCCGGATTATTATTTCCATTGAAAAGGTCCCAAGGCTCCAGAAACCCCATCTCTAAATCCCATAGCCTGAACCTCCCGTGTCAGTTGTGCCATAACCTGAGATATCCTCTGGGCATGAAGGGGAAGCATTGGTAAAAATCTCATGATGAGCCACAAGAACATCTCGCTTGGCTTCCTTTCCACAACCACGTCGTATTAAGATTTAGGCGAGTTGCTTCGATCTTCGAGGGAGGAGCTTAGACCATAAAGGCGCTCTCTTATCATGCTGGATTGGGCGCTTGTTTGTCCTCAGTTTTCTCTGTTTTCCTTATCGCTTCTGGGAAAAAAATTCAATCCAAATACGGACTGCGTTCGGGTTTTATTTTTTTTTTTTTCATTATCGGGATTAAATGATTATTATTATTATTAATTAATTAATTTATTATTATTAATTATTATTATTATTATTATTTATTCAGAAGATGAAACTCTTTTCATATGGAAGAATAACCCCCACCCTCAGGCCACCCCCCTCCCCCGTGGTCACTGACTTGAAATTCAAGGTTCTACAGAATATGGTGTTCATTAGAAGAGGTAAAAGGAGGTGAAGGGAAATAAAGAAAAAGAGAGAAGCCACTTGTTAAAAATAATTAACAAACTTTCAAAAGCCTCAGGTAGCACCCCCCCTCCCCCCCTACTTCACTGAAAAGGTACTCTCAATTACCCGGAAGACTGATTATTGCCCCACGGATAAGAATAATAGAAAAATGAATAGAGTTTAACCTTACCTTTTAACTAACATATATAACATACGCAGATATATGTAAATAATAGCCACAATATTAAAATTGATTTTAAGTATACCATCACGATAAGAAATAACCTAACCAGAAACAACAACAATCATAGCAACCCCATAGTACCAAGAGTATACGAAACATCACATTCTCAAAACAGTGCAACAGTTACCCAAGCATTCAATAACGATCATCGACCAGACTGGAACATCATTCACAGAAGTAACGACATAAACATAAGATGAGTTGAATGTGCTGTCAAAAACAAGTGAGAATCACTTAAAGGGAACAAGTCGTTCGTTAACGAGGACCCACTAGTTCACTTCTATATAATCCAAACATTTATTGAAGATTTTAATGTTACGACAGGCTCTGTCTTTCCTTCATCTGATGCTGCCACAGACATAAACCATTACGAGAATGTCACTGCTAACCATGAATTACACACACAAGGACAACAACAAGTGAGGAGATCATGAAGGATAGACACGCAAAATATATGTTGTGGAGAAGTAATCACTATATAGTTGGATAGTCAACCGTCCTGCTCGTCACCTCGTCCGTTAGGGAAACACATCGTCTAGGTCTCCCACGACCCATTACATTGGTTCTCTCCATAAAACTGGACCTTACAGTTACTTATTTACTTCTTGTATTAACGATTTTTAGTTAGTCTGAAGATGAACCCAGGACAGGGTTCGAAAGCTCTTGTAACGTTTTTTATATAAAATCAACATTATTCGCCACTGATTATAACACACACACACACACACACACACACACACACACACACACACACATATATATATATATTATATAATATATATATATATATATATATATTATTATATATATATATACATACATACATACATACATACATGAACTACCACCAGAATTCCACTAGACAATGTTAACAAGTTGGAGCAAATTCCATTCAATATTCAAAAAGCCGAATAACTCTTATGAATGAGACAACAGCGCGTTCATCAACCCGACCGCAACTGTCGAGACCACAGACAGGGTCCTGACTTCTCTCTGCTTTAAAAATGAAGTTCTGCTCAAACGTTCCTCTTGCATGCGACACAAATGCAAAACTGAGGTGCCCACCCCAATTTTATTGTCCGTGAAGTATGTACTATTTCCTCGGACTAGGGTGTTCCAACATGCCGTTTTGCAATGCATGCAATCTATTTTTGCTGGGTTTCAAGTAGTGGGTAAATATTCTGGGAGAGTGTGTGCTCTCATTTTCGAGGTCCAACGATAAGGGACACTTTACGAATGTACGTAATTGAAATTTCTGATTATATATATCTATGTTTACACACACACACACACACACACACACACACACACACACACACACACACACATATATATATATATATATAATATATATATATATATATATAGAATATAATTATATATATATATATAACAATCAGAAATTTGAATTCTGACAACCTTACGACGAACGATCCAACGACCCTCCCTATTTAAACCTGACACATCCAAGAGTGAACCTGAGGCTTATTCTCTTCGCTTCTGAGAACCTTTTCATCTGCTGAATGAATTATTAATGAGCGGGTGAGGAAAGCGAGCGAATAAAAGGAAAATGAAAGGAAGGTGCTTGTCACATGGTGGGTGCAATTGCTTGCAACTGCTGAGGGGACAATCTCACTTAGCAAATTTGCATTACAGGGAATGAGATGTCCTATCCAAACCCTACATACTCTTCCCGCTCTCAATAATAGAGGTCAAACCTCGTCTAATAGAAGCATAACTATTTCTCTCTCTCTCTCTCTCTCTCTCTCTCTCTCTCTCTCTCTCTCTCTCTCAGACATGCTAGAACCGTCAAATTTACTTCAACTAAGATGATATTGTCATCATGGAAGACTGGATGTTTTCTTTAATAAGCTACATGACTGATACAGTTAGAATCCATCTCTTCTATTCAACCTTTGCCTAAAAGAAAAGGAAAAGAATGAACAAACTGAACTGGAATATCGAAGCCAGAGGAAAAGCCATTAGTGGACTGCCACCTGTGTCAGAACCAGCCGCAACTTTCCAATAATTCGATTTTCAGTACAATCTGAAGGACCAAAATTATCTGCGAAATGGAGTTATAGAAGCCTAATTCGAACTTCATGATACCTTCAGTATTTTCAGGACTGTTTGCCTTGAACTCAGCGTTTCGTAATGTGGGTATTCTTGATTAGTTTATTTATGATAAAGAGTAGC
>NC_087216.1:70838738-70841238 GCF_015104395.2 Macrobrachium nipponense | reverse complement strand
TTTCAACGCGGGAACGCCGTATCAAAAACTTACGGATTCAAAGTTTATCATAAAAGAAGAAAAACACATATAAACAAAAAATTATATTAATTTATATTATATAAAAATAGAAAGAATAAATATAATATAATCGATATTATAAGCTATTAATTAATTATAATATATAAAGATCTATAGATATATATTAGCTAAATATCTTATAATATATATAATAGAATATATATATTATATAGAATCTTTATATATATAATATATATATATAAGATATAATTATAATTATATTAAAATATTAACATATTATAGATATAATAATACTACATATAAGATATAACTATACACAAATAAGTAAGGGACAGTTTAAAGTTTCAGTTCATTAATTTAAAATTTTCAGGACTATTAAAACTTCCGTATTGCCTTCCTATCAAGAACTAATAATGATTTTAAAAAATGCGAGGCCAGAAATAACCCAAAACACGAATGACAGTGACAATGTAAACTTCAACAATGTTCAGTACTACTGGAACGAACTCTTTCGTTAAAAGGAACTGATTCAGTCACACAAACGCAGAGCAACTTAATGAAACCCTATTAAATGTTTTTTTCATTGAGGGGCTATTAATGAGGCATCGGGAAACAAGCGATAAACTGAACAAAGGATAAGGAAATTTAATTTTAGAAGCACAGACACGAACCATTTGGCGAGGGGACAGGATATTTTGCCCGGAACGGATAAGACATCTACGAATCGAGTTGATTTCAACATAATTTTTGGTCCTTTCGGTTTATAAATTGTGAACGTAAAATTTTAATTAAGTTCATTTTATTGTATAATATATGGTATTTGCACTTGTTTTGGTATTGGTATAAACAAATAAATAAGGGTATGTGCAATGCAGCTTTATTAAACTCCAAATAATCCCGGCAGTTTACTTTACTATTTGAGCTAACAAAGACCCGACAACACCTTTGAAACTGACAAAGCAAAAAGATAACACAAACAAAAAAGATCAATAAGGAAAAAAAAAAAACAAGAGAAAAAAACCACTTTGCAGATTTCCCCCAAAAACCAGACTCGCTCTCGGGTAAATGCCATTCGAAGTCAGCTACCAACGGTCATATCAGGGCCACAACCAAGTGGGACCCAAACAGACGACCCCAGGTTCCTTTCCGGGATGACTTCCCCCCAATTGTGGGATGTCTTTCCCCCAATATCCAAAACCTTTCCGGGGATTAGGAGGGGGTGGCCTTACTAACAGTAACAATGGTTCCCCTCCCCGACTGCCTGCATACGCTCCTGATTGCCAGGCCAAATAAGCATTTCCGAGAGAGAGAAGAGAAAGAGGAAGAAGAAAAGGAGAGAAAGAGGAGAAAGAGAGAAGAGAGAGCAAGGCGAGAAAGATGAGAGAGAGAAGAGAGAGAGAGAGATTCATTTAACGTGATATTATAGCTTCTTCTACAAAAAGAAAAGTTACCTTATCTTCCTAAATATAGTTTGTTGAGCAAAGAAAAGTTGGAGAGAGAGAGAGAGCGAGAGAGAAGAGAGAAAGAGAGAGAGAGAGATAGAGAGAAGGAGAAATAGGTTTTTAAACGGTAACAGGGTGAAACCCCTGAGTTGCACTATGGAGTACAATTCTAAGAAGAGTAGAAAGTAAGATAGTAAAAGAAAGGAATACGGAACGGAACGGAGGAATAAAGGGAATGGAAAAAAAAAAAGGCACAAAACAAAAAAATGGGTGGCAAGAGAGGAAACCTTAACTTGGATGCCTAGAGTGCAAGTCCGCTTTGAGGTGCGCTGACGGCACTCTTCCCCTACCCCTACTGAGGGGGGAGAGGGAGAGCGCGAGCGAGAGACCATCGAACGCCCCAAACCAAAAACCCATTTATTTCGAAAACCACCCGGGTCCTTCAACACCCACAACCCAAAAGTCACAATTCCTTTTAAAACATAATAATCCCCAACAGATCCAAACAACTAAAAAACCAATCCAAGCCTTAATAAAATTTCAAAACCCCTCATTATTCGACCAGAAAGGGGTCTCCATGAGCTCTAGCAAAACATCGTGAAGGGGCATTACAAGGGAACACACTATTTTGTAACCTATAACTTCATGAAATGAAGAAATCATTACTTGGCCAGCCACTGACCAAGATTTATTTTCTCTGCTCCAGTTACCCAAAAACAACTTGGGTGGCAACACCAGAATTCCCTTCCTCTGACAGCAATCACGGATCAGGTACACCAACGGGAGGTCATTCGATTGGACTGAGGAAGACTCGGAAGTGAATAAAATACGGGGCATCTTGACCAGGTTCCACGGGGCAAAGCCGATAGAACACAATTAAACTTATTTGGTGACGTGGACATCAAAATTAAAACAACCAGAATTTCCTACAAATGACAACAGGAACCCTCCTTGATTATCGGTTGCAAGTCATCCAGGTCAAGTTTGTTTCGGAAAAAAATAATATCTATCGATTATACACTATATAAAAAAAATTA
>NC_087216.1:70801238-70828738 GCF_015104395.2 Macrobrachium nipponense | reverse complement strand
CGCTATAAATTACGATATCATCAATATACACAACTCAACCTTCCAAACTATAAACCAATGTGTTTAAACGTTGAAACGTAGCCGCAGCGTTCTTCATATCGAACGGCATTACACGGCATTGAAATAACCCTTGTGGAGTCACAAAAGCAGACAAGGCCCTGGCTCGTTTTGATAAAGGAACGTGCCAATGCCCTTTTAGCAAGTCAAATTTACTAATAAACTTTGATTTTCCCATGCGATCAATACAATCCTCAATACGAGGCAAGGGATAACAATCGGTCTGCGTGACTTCATTAACTTTTCCTATAGTCAAAACACAAACGAAAAATCACCATCAGGTTTTTTTCACTAAACACTACCGGAGAGGACCATGGGCTTTTTACTGGGCTCTATTAAACCCATGCTTTAACATTATAGTCAACTTCTTTGGCTACTACCTTAGTTTTTAAAGGGGTTTAACCTATAAGGGGACTGCTTTATTGGTGTGGCATTCCCAACGTCCACGTCATGTTCCAAAATAGACGTACAACCCGGTACCTCTGAAAACAATTCTTTGTAACCCATAACCAATTTTCTTAAAGACCTTCGTTTCTCGCTACTGAGATGAGAGACCAAACCATCAAATTTCTCCAAATAATTCTTATTACTCGACATGCAAATTTCATTATCACAATTATCATCTGAAAAGGAATAAAGATTATTATTATTTGAAACATCGTCCATAATAGTGGATATTGGAATAATTTTATCTCTTCCTTATATGCTTTTAACATGTTCACATGACACAATTGGAAAGGCTTCCTTCTTTCTGGAGTTTCAACCAAATAATTTACCTCACTAACTTTCTTCAAAATTTTCCATGGTCCAGAGAAGGAAGCTTTCAAAGAATTACCCGGCAATGGCAAAAGTACCAAAACCCTATCGCCTACTGCGGAATTACGCACTCTAGCCTTTCTATCAAAAAGTATTTCATCCTTTTTTTGACTACACAATAAATTTTCTCGGGCAAAATTTCCAAGCCTTCGACAATTTGTCACCCAAGTTTCACATAATCTAACAAACTGATGTCGGGGATATCCAGCCTTCCCACGATTCCCTTACCACGTCAAGGAGGACCACGACACAATGTCCAAACAGCCAAATGAAAAGGTGACAAACCTAAGGACTGACTTGGAGCTGACCGAAAAGCAAATAATAAATAAGGCAATTCCTTGTCCCAGTCGGATCCATGAGTTAAACAATATTTCTTTATCATTGACTTCAGGGTCTGATGGAATCTCTCAAGAGCACCCTGACTTTCTGGATGTTATGGGGAAGAAGTCACATGTCTAATGCCCAATTCATTCATCTTACCTTTGAAATATTTTTTACTAACAAATTAGTCCCACAGTCTGACTGAACGACCTTGGCATCCAAAACCTAGTAAAAAGTTGGTTAGTACTTCTACAATTTTTTCACTCTTAATTGTACGGAGGGGAATAGCTTGCAGGATAACGAGACATTTTATCCATTATAGTGAAATATACTCATTCCCGCTACGAGTCCTCGTAACGGACCAACAACATCGATAATTACCTCTTTGAAAGGCTCGGAAACCACAGGGATGGGGTACAAAGGAGCTTTAGGAACAGGTTGATTCGCTTACCGACTTTTTGGCACACATCGCAACTATTAACAAACTTCTTAACGTCTGCTTTCACGTGGGCCAGAAATAGTTCGCGAAGAAGAGTTTGCTAGTCGTCTTATAAACACCAAAATGCCCAGCCAAACCACTTTCATGAGCCAACGACATCAAAGCATTTCTGTAAATATAAGGAACCATTATTTGTCTTAATATTTCATGTTCCGAGTTACCAACCTCCATCGGCCTACTCACCCTATACAAAATATTCTTAATACAATTCTAAATTTAGGTATAGTCAAGTCCGACTCCTTCTTCGCCTGACTCTATTGGTAGGTCGCGAAATTCATTTTTCTGGGCTTTAACAAGCTCTTCCACAGTCCAATTCGGATGATCCCTCAAAATATTAATATCTCCTACAATATTAACTACTACGTTCCAAACTACTCAAGTCTACATCAGTTGCAACGTCAACACTCTAGCACTAGAACGCGTAACTACTGCTACTTCTGGATTGATCAAAATTGGACAAGTCTTATTCTTAAAAGCCACGTCATTCCCCAAAACAATATCAACCTCTTTGACGGAGGAAACTTATTTACTACTGCCAATTTCAAAATTCCTGAAAAAGAAGGACATTTCAAATGAAAATTTCCAATGGGTAAGACTCGACTGAGTCAGGAAAACCAGACAGCAAAACAAACTCTTTATAATCAAAGCCAAAAATCTTTAGGTAACGCATCTCGTAAGATCAAGGACTGGGCCGCTCCAGTATCCCGCAAAATCTTACTTCCTTTTCAATGGTGAATTGACCGACGACACTTTCCCACTAGACAGATACCTCTCAAAACAGTCTGATAGTCATTGGTCACTTGGTCTTGGTCGGGACAGGATCTCTTTCTTTTCTACCGACTCCCATCACCTGTCTTCCTCTAGCCTGCAATGATTTTTTTAAAGCAAAGCAAGAACTCTTCAAATGCCCTTTCTTATTACAATAAAAACACGTTACCTTCTTTTTCCACTCTGGATCATGGGAACCATGGTTAGTACTTCTACAATTTTTTCACTCTTAATTGTACGGAGGGGAATAGCTTCAGGATAACGAGACATTTTATCCATTATAGTGAAAATATACTCATTCCCGCTACGAGTCCTCGGCAACGGACCAACAACGAATCGATAATTACCTCTTTGAAAGGCTCGAAACCACAGGGATGGGGGTACAAAGGAGCTTTAGGAAACAGGTTGATTCGGCTTACCGACTTTTTGGCACACATCGCAACTATTAACAAACTTCTTAACGTCTGCTTTCAACTTGGGCCAGAAATAGTTCGCGAAGAGTTTGCTAGTCGTCTTATAAACACCAAAATGCCCAGCCAAACCACTTTCATGAGCCAACGACATCAAAGCATTTCTGTAAATATAAGGAACCATTATTTGTCTTAATATTTCATGTTCCGAGTTACCAACCTCCATCGGCCTACTCACCCTATACAAAATATTCTTAATAATTCTAAATTTAGGTACAGTCAAGTCCGACTCTTCGCCTGACTCTATGGGTAGGTCACGAATTCATTTTTCTGGGCTTTAACAAGCTCTTCCACAGTCCAATTCGGATGATTCCCTCAAATATTAATATCTCCTACAATATTACTACTACGTTCCAAACTACTCAAGTCTACATCAGTTGCAACGTCAACAACTCTAGCACTAGAACGCGTAACTACTGCTACTACTGGATTGATCAAAATTGGACAAGTCTTATTCTTAAAAGCCACGTCATTCCCCAAAACAATATCAACCTCTTTGACAGGAAACTTATTTACTACTGTCAATTTCAAAATTCCTGAAAAAGAAGGACATTTCAAATGAAAATTTCCAATGGGGGTTAAGAAACTCGACTGAAATCAGGAAAAACCAGACAGCAAAACAAACTCTTTATAATCAAAGCCAAAATCTTTAGATAACGCATCCCGTAAGATCAAGGACTGGGCCGCCCCAGTATCCCGCAAAATCCTTACTTCCTTTTCAATGGGTGAATTGACCGACGACACTTTCCCACTAGACAGATACCTCTCAAAACAGTCTGATAGTCATTGGTCACTTGGTCTGGTCGGGACAGGATCTCTCTTTTCTATCTAACCGCCTCCCATCACCTGTCTTCCTCTAGCCTGCAATGATTTTTTTGAAAGCAAAGCAAGAACTCTTCAAATGCCCTTTCTTATTACAATTAAAACACGTTACCTTCTTTTTCCACTCTGGATCATGGGAACCATAACCTCTCTTATCTTATAAGCAGAGAAACTTTTATCACTATTAACAGGTTCCTGTGCCCTGAATTGATTCTTATTATTATGATTAGGCCGTATAAACGTCTTAAGCCCCTATTACACGTATCCGGTTTCCTACGGCCAACCTGGCCTACGGCGCCGTAGGAAAATTCTGGCCTACGGCTAGAGTTATTACGCGTATTTGAACGGCCGGTGGCAAGTAGGTCAGTGTGGCACTGTTTGTGGTGGAAGGAGGCTAATTTTACATGTCTTCTCTCGACGACAATCTCGTTGCTATTGCTCTAGCGTGCTGTTTGAAGGTGAAAACAAGAAAAGGAAGATTTGGTCCAAACATTGGCTGCATACGACAAAAATACTCTCATGTTAACTTAATGAGGAACTAGCACTAGAAGAAGACTGGTTAACTACATGCGAAATGACCATGACATATTTGGAACTCTTAAGTCAGGTATCCCCTTTAATAGAAAAAAAGGACACTTACTTTTTCATTTTGGTTTAAACTACAAACCTACAAAAACTACATGCGAAGGGGACCATGACACATATTTGGAACTCTTAAGTCAGGTATCCCCTTTAATAGAAAAAAAGGACACTTGTATGAGAGAAGCAATTAGTCCACATGAGCGTCTTTCAGCCACTTTGAGATTTCTTGCTACAGGAAGAACATATAGCGATCTAAAGTTTACAACAATTATATCGCAGCCTTCTCTCAGTGCAATAATCCCAGAAACATGTGCAGCAATCTACAAATGTTTAGGCCCAAAATACCTGAAGGTAAGTTTATTTTGCACAAATAACTATAATTTCTCGTTTTAGTATGAAACATACATACCAGGTTAATTAAAAAAAATAAAGAAGTTTCAAACTTTATTCCAGAGTATCCAAGGTTCATAAATGTACATGTACCTACATTACATTTGGAGAATATCATATGTCTCATAATTGTAATCTCTTTTTGAATAATCCTTAGATTTAATGAACCACAAACATGGCTCATTTCGATAAATTTCTATGAAGTCACTCAAGAAATCACTGGCGCAAGAGCTTGCCATGGTGGCGACCTTCCACTGTCAGGTGCAGCCTCAGACTGATGTCATACCATACGGTGAGCAATTACACGCTACGTCCTCAGTCGTGACGTACGACGGCCGTACGGCCAACTTTAGTACTGGCGAAAGTTCATCCGGCCGGCCATGGGTGACGTTCATACGGCCGATTTGCTATCACACGCTCCGGTTTGAACATATGCTAGCGTCGCGACCGACGGTGCCGTAGGAAACCGGATACGTGTAATAGGGGCTTTACTCTTATTATAACCACCTCGACCTGTCCTATCCCATTTCGGTTCTACACTTGTCCCTGATGCTTCTAACTCACTCTTGTGTGAAATAATATTCATCGCTAGCAATAGCGGCTTCCTGTAAAGTGTCAATTTTCAGTTCCTCAAGGTGAACTTTTAACTTATCTGATACACACCTCTTGAATTCTTCTACAAATAACAATTCTTTTAATTTTTCCATGCCATCCACCTCTTTCGATTTAAACCAGTCTTCGGCAAATTGTCTTTTTCCCCTCGCGAACTCTACAAAGGTTTGGTCACTACCCTTCTGCAAATTTCTGAACCTTTGCCTGTAGGCTTCCGGAACCAGCTCGTATGCTTTCAACACGATAGCCTTAACATTTTCGTAATCTGATGACAAAGTTTCATCCAAAGTTACATAAACCTTTTGAGCCCTTCCTACAAGTTTACTCTGTATGAAAGTGGTCAGTATTTCCTGGGCCACTGCAATTTGGCCGCAATCCTCTCAAATGACACAAAAAATTCCGCAACATTATTCTCTTGGAAACACGGAACAAACTTAAGGGCCTGCCCCAAATTAATGGCAGGCGTTACCAAACTACTCGAGGAAGAAGGAGGGGAAGAGGGAGCTGCATTTCGCATCTCTCTCTCAAACATTCTCTCTCTCTCTCTCTCTCCTCAGCTTTAAATTTCTCTAAATTAAATTCTAAAGTTTTCAATTCTATTTGTTTAGACAATACCTCCGCAGACACCTCAGTCTTAGGTGTTATTACCTCACCCTTTTTAACCATACTGACATAATCATAAACCTGGATTAACAATAAGCCTTTTCTAATGGATACATCATACTCCAACTCTAAATGTTGAGCTACCTGCTCCAATTCACTCCTGTCAAGCTCCGCAAGCCTTGCTTGCCACCCCTCTCCAGATAGGAGATCTAACACATTAACTGTCGACATTGTTTTTAAACAAACTAACTAAATATAAACAAACTCCAACAAACAACACGAGGAGGTGTAAAAATGTTGTTCAGAGAAAACCAAGCCCCCAGAATTAACTTTGCACTGAGTGAACAGACAGGAACGTAAAATCCTGTTCAAACGGTCGCCAATTTGTAACGGTCCTTTTCCTCCGTCACTAAAAATTAAATAACTTTCTTACCAAACTCTGTTCACAACAAGAAGCCAAGTCCACAATCAGTGGAATAGCTCAAAAATAATATCAAAGTGCAAAAATTAATTCATGGGGGAAAACGAAACACCACAAAAATACTTAAATTTAATACAAAAATATCCAGACAGAAGTTATTCCTAAAACCTCGGAATACATATATTATTGAAAACCAATCACCCTGAAATATTTATAAAACAACACACTTACCCAATTAAGATAGGAAAAAGCAAAGATACATCCACAAAGAGAAGGGGGTTCAGACAGGAGAAGGCATACGGAAAGCAAGAATAACCTATCAAATACAAACTAAACCCTAGCGGTGGTTTCCCTCCTCTGAAACACTGGAGCTGTTGCTGTGATCTCCTTAATTATATATAGGTATTTCTGTCCTCCGTAACACTGGAGTTATAGCCGTGATCTTTATAATTACTTATATGCCTCTGCGTCCAGAGACAAAAGTGAAGTGACAAAGTGATACTCCACAGGATTCACACATCAGCGATCCTACGTCCTCGAGGATGATCCTCCAAAAAACCCGGGACGTCCAAATCAAACCAGAGCCAAGGGCATCACAAAGATCGCCTGAACATTCCAAAAATATTAATCACTTATACCTTGGCTAAGCGAGAGCCCCTCGACATTTACTGAGCCGAAGGTGAGGCAGGATGAAGCGTAAATCCTTCAAGAATAATCATAAATCCAAGTAGGCGATACGTAGCAAATCCAAGTCACCAGAAGTAATAAGGCTCAGAGATCAACTGACTCCTTCAGTCCAAACAATCTCCGACACAGCCACGGTGACAGCACCACTCGCTCACAAATATATGGAAAGACAGAATGGTCATTAGTGGCAATTACCAAACAAGACAAACCACGGGGGAGGAGGAAAACAAACTAAATGGATAACAAAATTCATATACATAACAAAAACCAGAATAATAAAATAGCTAAGAATAAAATATCACAACAAAGTGGCAATATATATTATAATATATATATATATATATATATATATATATATATATATATATATATATATATATATATATATATATATATATATATATATATATATATATATATATATATATATATATATATACACACACATTAATAATTTTCTCCATTTGTCTGCCTGTCTGTCTCATTTCTTTCTTTGTACTCCATTCCTCAACCTCTTCCTTATTTTATAGAACATTCTTCTTTCCTTTGTATTTGATAATATTGAAAAAAATATTGATTTTTATATGTTGCAAAAATAAATATATAAAAAAATCATCTACCAAATTGTACCTTGAATATATTTCCTTATTTTACCTTTTGTTAAATGGAATAAAAATGCGGACAACATTCCATGCCACAGTAGACAAGACAAGGAATCTCTCTCTCTCTCTCTCTCTCTCTCTCTCTCTCTCTCTCTCTCTCTCTCTCTCTCTCGGAAAAGTTGCCAACCATTTAAGAGTTTGGTAGACTCCCAAAGAACACACGTCTGACTGTCGAAAGAATTTCCTGACGTTGAAGGTACCTTGTGATATCACGGAAAAAATATATTTATTCTCGTATTTCTCCTTAGAAAGATATAACTAGTATGGGTAATACAGAGTATGGACATACAGCAGTCATACTTCGTTTACCCGTCTACCAATAAAAACAAACAGCGGCAAGAGCATCTAACCTCTGATGTGTGGTGTGCTAATTATGAGATGATTATCTCGAAATGACTCTTCCCAGAAGTTGTGGAAAACTGTCGCTGTGACGACTCTGAATTGCCCTGTTTTCCTGCCCCTCCTTCCGTGGCTCTGGAATGAGTCTCTGACTTCCACAATAAAGACGAAAAGAGAAAGGCGGCCATTTCCCCCGGTGTTGGGAAGGAGGAATTCTCTCTCATACTCGGAAGGGAATTGTCAGCCTCAATTTTGCGGTGAGGATCCTACTAAGTATTACCTACGGAACTTGTAATTAGTGCACGGTGATTATTTAAGGAGTAATGAGAAGCAGCTTCTGAATTACCGAGAGTAGCTGATGTTTTTCTATATTTACCCGAGTCGTTTCACTCGGATTCGCGATAAATGATTTCTTTTCATTATCTTTGTATGTATAATTTTGTTCTTAATTCATTGTTGAATATTTTAATGAAAAGTCCATATTATTTGGTTGGGAGGTGTGTTTAGAAATCTCGCCCCCAACAATCCCCCCCAAAATAAAAAAAAATTAATAACTCTATTCTAAAACTACAGATTGTTCCGTTTTAATTCTTCAAGAATGTCCTAAAAATTGTCTATATTATTTGGCTGAGATGGGTTTCCAGAAACCCCAACTCAAACCCCCTCCCCCCTCAAAAAAATAGAGTAATATAGAGTATACCAAAAATAATGTTCCGCTTTCTAATTCTTCAAGAGTGGCCGATATCTTCCAAAGCTTCCTCAAGAATTCCGTCAAGGCATCCTTCAAGAAATACTAAACGCCAGCCTCCAATGTATCCTTCAAGCCATCCTTCGAGGTATCTTTCAAGGTATCCTTCAAGGTATTCTTCAAGGTATCTTTCAAGGAATATTTAAGCTATCCTTCGAGGTATCTTTCGAGGCATCCCTCAAGGTATCCTTCAAGGCATCCTTCAAGGTATTCTTCGAGGTATCTGCAAGGCTCTATAATCTGTGGGAATAAAGGAAGAAGAAGAAGAAGCGGAAAAAAGAAATGTGTTTTGTGTAAGAAAGTAATTCGTTAATCTAGAGCCTTTTATAAAGAAGGTTAGCAAGGAACGTCATTAAACGGCCTTTATTTTGGCTTATTATTTTTGTTAAATAATACACCATTAAAACTACCAGATACTATATACTACGTATGGAGAGAGAGAGAGAGAGAGAGAGAGAGAGAGCAGGAGATCCTTGAAAAATTGAGATTCTGGGAAAAGGTTTCTGAATAAAAGACCAATAATGATGCATTCCAGGAATTAGGCGTGGCATTCCAGTGGCATTTTCGTCTTTCCGAAGGCACTCGCACGTTTTCCAGTTCCTGGCAAAAGGTCACACTTTAAAGGGTCATCAGAGGTGCCTGGAAGACGAGCGTTTTCATATGCTAGATGTGTTAATCTATTCGGTTTTGATAAAGACTCCTGCATTTGGCTTCCGTGGTCATTCCGAGATAGTTGCAGCAAAACCAGGAAACGTTGAAGATGTATACACAAACAAACAAACAAACAAGCATACACAATATATATATATATATATAAATATATACACACACACACACACACACACACACACACACATATATATATATATATATATATATATATATATATATTATATATATATATATATATATATATATATATATATATATATATATATATATATATATATATATATATATATATATATATATATATATATATATATATATATATGTTTTGCTGCCTTGAGTGCCACAGACCCTGACAATTGCAACCACATTCGCGGACAGAATGAAAAAGAATGAAAAACACAGACACAGCAATCCTCTAACTCATAAACCACTGAAATCACGGTCCCTATGGTCGTAATTAGTTCAGATCTGGCCAAAAAATAAACAAGTAATAGAAAATGACACCTTATTTCTCAGTGGGCTATGATTTTGGAATATGTGACGTCATTGAAACCCACGAAGGCAACTGGAAGCGGATATAATTAAATAATGGGTTTTTAAAAAACTAAAATAATTTTCTTCGTTATTTCCTTCAACTTCAGCTTTATCGTTTCCTAAGGAATAAAGGAGAGTCAGGATAAAGTTACGAAAAAAAGCCAAGAAGTATGGAAACGGAATAATAAAAATAAAACAAGGGTCTACGAAAATGAAAATGTAAACAAACGGAATATGAAAACTAATGAAGATAAAAATTATGCAAAGAATAGTGAAATTATCATGTCAAAAGGAAAATGTACAAATGCATATAATGACAATATAAAAATTGCGCGAAGAAAGATGGGTAAAAATTATCAGGACATATTGAAGAAAAAGAAGGAAGGACCTCAGCCGCTTGGACCAAATATGAATAAACCATGTATAGGCCTAATTCATCTCATTCTTAGATCCTGCAACGCTATTTGTAGACCGTTGTGAGTCCAAATCATATAATAAATAAAAACTATTTCCATGTGATAAATACAATTTGGTATAGGCCTAGGCCAGTGTCCTGCCTTTTTGTGAAAGGTATTACTAATGAAAGTAGGCTTCAGTGTCCATTTCACAAATAACTGAACCAACATTCCAGGTCTAATTTAACCTTATTAACATTATATGAGAATAGACATCTCTTTAATAGGCAACATTTAGATCATACTCTGTTATGCCTTTTTGCTTGTTTCTTACTCTGAATTGAATTACCGCTGCAGCTATATAGTCTATGCAGCTCCAACTCCTTATCAGCCGACGGAGTTTCCATCGCTGCCATATAAATAGTGTTGACACGATGGAGACTTGGCGGCCATTGAGGGCGATGACCTCGAGTTTACTGTCCGACTGACAGTTCTACTCTTTACGTGTGGACACTCCTCCGTCGAACGGTCGTGGGTGGACTTACAGATAAACCTGACCGTGAATACCAGGCCTAATAATAAGTTCGCCTTCCCTCCACGACAAGAAGAAGAAGAAGAGAGGAGGAGGGTGAACAATAATACGATATTTCTTCCTGAGAGATATGACAGGAAAACCGATATTACCCTTCCCAGGAGATAATGCCTGAAGGATACTCTGAAGGATGCCTCGAAACATACCTTGAAGGATGCCTCAAAGGATGCTTCGAATACCTCGAAGGATACATCAAAGGATGCCTTGAAGGATGCAGTGAAGGATGCCTCAAAGGATACTTGAGAGGATGCCTTGAAGGATGCCTCTGAAGGATACCTTTGGAGGGTGCCTTGAAGGATACCATGAAGGATACCTTTATGGACAGTTTGAAGGATGCCTTGAAGGATACCTCGAAGGATGCCTCAAAGGATACCTTAAAGAATTGCATTGAAGGATGCCTCGAAGGATGCTTCGGAGGATGTCTTGAAGGACACCTTGAAGGATATTTCAAAGGATGAAGGATAACTTAAAGGATACCTTGAGGGATACCTCATCAACTTAATCATTTTTGTGTTGTCGCTGCTTATTTTCATATCTCTTGATTTAATAACACAATGTTATCAAGTTCTTGTTCCATTAGAGGTTTAAAGGAAGTTCGGCTTCAGACGCTGCAGAAGGAGGTCATCTCGTCACCTATAGAAAATGAAGTCACACCACAGCGCCTTATTTTTCAGTCCCTTTTGACTTTTTCTATTTATATTGTGGTTTGCGCTTTCTCAAGAAATGAGGTGGACGGGTAATTCAGGAATAAGCAGTGCAAGGTGATAAGAAGGGAAATATTATAATTATATTGAGTTACATGACATTATCATATTATATATTGTCATTATATTTTACTTCAGAATATTATATCACAAGAATATCATGACTGAACAGCTGCATCAGGATGAGATGGAGGAACAAAAAACATTATTTTCTATTTCCTTCAGATCAAAGTTACGATTGAATAAATACTTGGGCGCACAGAGGAGATTGAGAGAGAGAGAGAGAGAGAGAGAGAGAGAGAGAGAGAGAGAGAGAGAGAGAGAGAGAGAGAGAGAGACGAGAATAAAAAAAATGACGGAGATCAGAAGTCCAAAAATGTAATGAAATGATGAGCGTATAAAAAATACAAGGTAACTTTTATATTGACTAGGAAACGAGGAAGGAGAAGCAAGAGAAGATAATAAGGCGAAGAACCAAAGGAAAAACAGGGGAGTTCGATTCGAAAAAACGATCGAGAGAGAGAGAGAGAGAGAGAGAGAGAGAGAGAGAGATCTAGTCCAGGTTCATCAAAAAGGAATCTGCTCTCAATGCCGTTGGAAAAATAAATAAATAAAAACATTCACCTTTAGAAAAAACAGGAATTATTGGTGAAAAATGTCGATGCAGAACAGGAAAACAAGTCGGCTCCAACTGGGAAAGACTCGAAAGGGAGGTTATGGATCACTCATGAGGCATTGGAAGCCGGAACATTCTTTATTTTTGGTATAGTGAGTGATATTGATTTATCTTGTAGGGGGAGGGGGTAAGTTCGGGTTTCTGAAAACCCATCTCACCCAAATAATATAGAATAATAGAGACAATGTTTAGGCCATTCTTGAGGAATTGAAACTAGGAAGAATGGAGTTATTTATTTTTGAGGGGGGAGGCTTTGGAGGGGGTGAGATTTCTGAACACCTATCCCAACCAAATAATTTGGTCGTCTTTATGGAAAATAAAATCAACAATCCCCTAAAAAACCAAATAATAGATACAAAAATAAAATAAAAAATTAATTAATTGCGAATCCGAACGGAAGATCTCTTGTAAAAATAGCAACAACATCAGTTACTCTCAGTAATTCACAAGTTGCTTCTAATTACCCTTTAAATAATCACCTTGCACTAATTACAAGTTCCGTAATAGTCAGTAGGATCCTCAGCGCATAACTGAGACTGATAATTCTCTTCAGAGAATGAGAGAGAATTCATCCTTCCCAACTCCGGGGGAAATGGCCGCCTTTCTCTTTTCGTCTTCATTGTGGAAGTCAGAGACTCATTCCAGAGCCACGGAAGGAGGGGCAGGAAAACAGGGCAATTCAGAGTCGTCAGAGCGACAGTTTTCCACAAATTCTGGGAAGAGTCATTTGGAGATAATCATCTTATAATTAGCTCACACAACACATCGGAGCTTAGATGCTCTCGCAGCAGTTTGATTTTATTGCTAGACGGGTTCACGAAGTATGTCCTAATCTGTACACACAAATATATATATATATATATATATATATATATATATATAGAATATATATAATATAATATATATATATAATATATTATATATATATATATATATATATATATATATATTATATATATATATATATATATATATATATATATATATATATATATATATATATATATACATATATATATATATATATATATATATATAGATATATATATAATATATATATATATATATATATATCGACATTTATTCCCATGGCCAGATACAACAAAAACAATTCAGAGAACTAACGTTGAGTTAAATATGAAATTTAGGCCAAAGACCAAACACTGGGACCTATGAGGTCATTCATGGCTATAACAGAAATTTACAGTAAAAGGTTTGGAAGGTGTAACAGCAGGAAAACCTCAAAGCAGTTGCACTATGAATCAATCGTTAGGAGAGGGTGGGAAGTGAAATGGAAGAAAGAGAATATGAAAGGAAATACAGTAAAAGGAACGAAAGTAGTTGCAGCTAGGGCCCGAAGGCACGCTGCAAAGAACCTTAAGTAATGCCTACAGTGCACCGCATGAGGTCCACTGACGGAATTAACCCCCTACGGACCAGAGAATTAAGGGAAAAGACTATGACAGGTTACTAATAATGTAACATTTATTTTAAAGAGGTTAAACGTTTAGCATATCTCATTCCGAGAGAGAGAGAGAGAGAGAGAGAGATAGAGAAGAGATTTCCTTCCACCTTCCGTCCTCCTTCCCTCTTCAGGGAGAGAGAGAGAGAGAGAGAGAGAGAGAGAGAGAGAGTAGACCTCTGAGATATCGAAATGATAAAAAAACTTGCAAATGTTTAAATTAGGTCGACAAATATCAAAGGAAAACCGATAAAGAGCATAAAATTAATGAAGAAACTCTGATCAAGATGAAGAGACATTAAATTAACAAAAATATATATATATATAAAAAAACTCCCGAGATCCCCTTTGAATGCGATTAGAAAAAAAAAAACACTCGCGTAAGAAAGCGAGGATTTCTTGTTTAGTAAAATCTCTCCAAAGTAAAGATGGGAAAAACCCTTAATTAGAATTTGGTGATCACTAGAAGGCGAGAGGAAGAGAAGAAAGCGCTGAAGGAGAAAGAAAGATGACACGAATCCAGGGGAACTGAGAGAGAGACAAAAAGAAGAATGAAACTTTTACTGGTGATGAAACGAGGGAGAAACTTAAAAAACAAAAAACAATTAATGAGTATAAAAGCAGTGGCAGATCGGTTAAGAAGGATAAGTATTGAGAGAAAATAAAACTGATACATGAAAGGAAGAAGCTGTAAAGTAGAAAGACTAACATATTTCTTGAGTGTTCATTTCTGAAGAAAGGAAACCAAACGGAAGTTTTGATCTCGAGAGTCAACCGACTTCGCGAAATTTGTACTTGATGTTGTGGCATGAAAGGTCACTGACACATCTCTTTTGGAAGGTCATTTATTATTTTTTTTTTTATGAATGAACATTTTTCTTAGTATTATTGCTATTCATAATTAGGTTCATTCAGTTTATGTGACCGATGTCAGTATGTACTGATACTCAAGTGTATACTTGCACCCACATGAGTATATACAATTACACACAATAATAATAATAATAATAATAATATATATATAATATATATATAATATATATATATATATATATATATATTATATATATATATATATATATATATATATATATATATATATATATCTTCCAGTTCTTTCTATTGTCCTTCTTTCCTTTCTTACTTTACCCTCATCATTCATTTATGTCCACTCTCACATATCTCCTATTCCCCCTTTGCTTCCAGCTTTCTCTACTGTCTCTCATCCTCGGAAAGGCTCTTCTAAGCAAACAACTGCCATCCTAGCCCCTTCCCTAATTTAAGGGAGCACACACAAACACACATGCAACGTATCACTGAACAGAATAGGAATCCAATACCCCGGTTCCGTGATGCATCATTGTCCAGCCTTTCATTACCTGATAGTCAATTCAGTGGGATTGATTACCGAGCCGAAAGAGCTCGGGAGAAATGAGGTGATCTGAGTCACTTTCAGCCAGGTCGCAGGTAAATGCGACTGTCTTTGTTTGTGTCTGTTAAAAGGAGAAAAAAGTGAAGGTCCTTCATACTCCACTGACCTATAACTGCTTACCCATATTAAGTATATCTTTCTAAGGAGAAAAACGAGAATAAATGTATTTTTTCCCTGATATCACATCGGTACCTTCAACGACAGGAAATTCTTTCGACAGTTAGACGTGTACTCTTTGGGAGTCTACCAAACTCCTAAATTATTGGTAACTTTTCCTTGTGTGCGTGTGTGTGAGAGAGAGAGAGAGAGAGAGAGAGAGAGAGAGAGAGAGAGAGAGAGAGAGAGAGAGAGAGAAAGAGAGAGACTGTCTAATACGGCATGGAATGTTCTCACTTTTTTATGTTCCTCTATATTAAACAAAAAGCAAAACATGGAAATATACTCTAGGTGCAATTTGTTAGGTGATTTTTTTGTGTGTTTTTGCTACATAAAAAATATTTAATTTTTGTTTCAATATTAGCAAATGCAACAGAAAGTGGAATGTTTCATGAAACAAAAAAGAACGAATTCGTGGGAGGGAGTACAGAGAAAGGAATGAGACAGACTGTCAGATGCATCTATCTATATAAAAAAAGATGGATATATGAGTGTGTGTTTGTGCCACATATACTCTGACATGCATTGAGCAATTTCAACCAAAATTGGTATGCATATAACTTAGCATCGGGGAAAGATTGCTGTGGGGGTAAGACAACCATATACACAGGGTTCTATTTCGTTCTTGCCGGTTTCACTGATTCGTGGAGGACTTTTTTTTTTTTTTTTTTTTTTTTTTTTTTTTTTTTTTTTTTTTTTTTTGAGGAGGCAGATGGGATGGGCAACTTATACTCCAAATGAAAAATAAACGAATGATGGAAAATGAGTGGATGAGACGTAATACAAAAAGTCCGACAGCTACCGCCTGAGAAACAAGACTTTTCTTTTTGAGAAAACCTGACAGAAGCGATTTCAGAAGAGAAAGTTTCCTTCGATGAAAGAATGAAAGTTGTTTATCAGTGAATGGAAGCTCCGCCTCACAAATGAAAGCTGTCTCTTCAATAATGAGAGTATTATGTTATTAAATGAAGTTTTTGACTTAAAGAATGATAGTTGTATATGACAAATGAACAGATCTGGATGTAAGGACCCACTCTATGCGAACAATTGAAAGAGGAGAATATTACCTACTGTTAAACTGAATAAGTATATCTATACCTGTGCCAAATTCCGTTACTTTATAAGCTCATTCATAGAGTATATAGGTACACGACTAAACTTTCATACATATAAATCTATTAGTAATGATATGACTCTCATTTACAATACTCATTATAAGTTCGATGATCCTAACAAAAGAAAGCGAATCTACACCAAATTGATTCGAGGATCTTTATGAACTTTATTTCAAAACTGGATCATTTTCTTAAAGTCAACATATTATCGGATAAATTTTCCTTTCTTTCGGTATTTCCCTTTACCTTCTGTGACTTCTTTCGAATTAATATAATATTCTTTGGAAGCTTGAATCTCAAGTCAGTGACCCCTTTGGTGGGTTTGTTTCATATGAATAGGGTTCATCTTCTGAATACTTATGATAATTATTACTACTTATTATAAGCACATTCATTTTTTGAGATCTGTATCTGTTACTCAAATCATTTACCGTCCGTAATTTCATATGCACTGTAAAACGCCTTATATTTTTAGTGCACAAAAAAATAACAAAGTGCTTTCAATCTCAAGACCACATGACACGAAGCAACCCTCGGCAAGAACAGATCCCTCGCCTCTCAGTATTTTATTACATTGAAAGCGCCTAATTTTCTTTCATTCTTGTCCTCACATTGACCTGAATTAACATATACAGTTTAATCTAGATTTGACTTTCTATTTTTTGTTTTTTAATCAACAAAATAATAACAAAAGAAGTTCAATTCATAATCACCTTAGACCAAACAACTCTTGGCAAGAACAAACAACACCCCTCCCCCCATAAACAGATTTATGATATTGAAATCGTTAAATTCTCTTCCTATCTTGACCTCATATTGACCTGACCTACCAAACCCTTCTACCCTTTCGAAACATCCACCCAATCGACGGCTCTACATCACCCGACGTCAACTGAGGCGACTTTCGCTCTTCCCAAATCGATTCGAGTCGTCCGCCTTCCATCCATTACTCTTCGTTGTCGTCTCTCAACTCAGGATGACCAGATTAGTAACTCTGGGTAGGGAAGGTTCTTAATTCCAGAATAGTTCTGGCACACCTTCCCCCCCCCCCCCCCCTCTCTCTCTCTCTCTCATCTCTTATCTCTCTCTCTCTCTCTCTCTCTCTCTCTCGTCTTCTTTTTTTTTTTGATTGGGGTAAGGGCAGGGCCGATCTAAGACAAGTGATTACTGCTTATAGGGGTCCTAATTATCCTAGGAGGGCCCCCATAATGACCCCATTTGCCCAGATAATACACATTCAAATGATTCAATGAGTCTAGCCTTCTGCTTAACCCAAGGATCCGGTGCTTGGGCCAGCCCTGGGTAACGGGATTTGGGCTAGAGGTGTCAAGTGTCATGTGTGGGAGAGAGAGAGAATTATGAATAATATATAGCTAAGTCTGAAATTTGCATTTACAAGTGCCTTTAAATTGATCCTACAATTGCTCATATTAAAAAAATTTCCCCGGGGCCTTGCAGAGACCCCCACGAACCCCTAAGCTGCTTAGGCTCGCTTCGCTTGCCTCCACCCCAAAAGAGGGTCCCCAAATAGGACTTTGCCCCCCGGGCACCAAAATGTCTAGGAACGCCCCTTTATGCCACCCAGACATCTTCTCTTTACTTATCAAACGTTTGCTGGGAAATGTGCCCCAAACTTGAACGGTCCCAGTCCTGAAGGGATTGGAAGACTTTACAAAATTATTTGATTGTGAAATCAATAGCTTGCAGTTATCCTGAACGCTACTTATGATGCAGAAAATATCTGCATGAGACGTAAAGCACAGCTGCGTGAAATATGATTCGATGAATCAAATTTAAGCTTATGTTCACACCATTCTAAAACTCAAATGGTGTTATTTTTATTCCTTTATACTTAATAATAATAATAACAATTGATAACTATCAAGACCTGAAAACAGAAACAAGAAGGATATGGGATATGCCAGTGGAAATTGTATCCATAATCATGGGGACACTAAGAGGCACAATCCCCAGATCCCTGGAAAGGAACCTGGAAAAACTAGATGCCAAGGCAGCTCCAGGACTCCTGCAGAAGTGTGTGCTACTAGAAACAGCGCACATAGTGAGAAATGTGATGGACTCCTCAGCAGGCAGGATGCAACCCGGAACACCACACTATAAAAACCACCCAGTCGAATAGGATGACTGAGGTAGAAAATGATAATAATAATAAAGTTTGTAGCATTTCACAGCCTTAAATAAACCGAGATTAATGATTCAACAACAATTATTCGTATTTCTATCCTATTTCAATAATTTTCACCACAAAAATAATATCTAGGGCTTCCAATTAGATAGCAATATTCTTTTCTCTCTTTAATTCTTATAAAAAAAAAAAACTTGAAATATTCAACCAAAGTTAACCTCCCTCTGGGAATAAACTCCTACACCTTCTACCTTTCACCTCTTCTCTTTCAAAAATGTCCTCTCCTGTTTTTTTTTTTTTTTTCTTTCTTTGCCTTTATCTTATCCCCTTTCGCCCTTTTCGAGGAATTCCTTTAATCCTGGCGAGTTTTCTGTAGCTGGAAAAAGAATCCGCTTTTTCACCTTCCACCCCGAGACTTCCTTCATCCGAGATTTCATTCTTCTCTCTTTTCTTGGGTAGGATTTTTTGGACGTGCCCTCACTCACAAGGACTCGCGGATATGTAGAAAACGCACACATAACACATACATACATACATACACACACACACATATATATATATATATATAATATATATGTGTGTGTGTGTGTGTATGTATGTATTTATGTATGTATGTGTTATGTGTGCGTTCTCTACATATATATATATATATATATATATATATATATATATATATATATATATATATATATATATATATATACATATATATATATATATATATATATATATATATATATATATATATATATATATATATATATATATATATATATATATATATTATATAGGTATGTTGTCATTACTAGAAAACTTCAATTTAAGGAGGACCAGGACAGCCAGAAGACGTGGTAATGAGCATGCATTAATATTTCTTAGAATAAGAAAAAATAATAAGAGGTTTCGGGAATATACGACTTTTCTCATCAAGGTCACTTATCTACAGAATGACATACACCATAAATAGAATCAGTCAGAAAACTATAATGACTGACTATATCTAAAAGTAATAACACAGCTGTAATTGGCAACACTTTAAGATACATAATAATACAAAGTAAAAAAGAACCATAAAAACCCAAGTTAACTGCAAATGAAAACTGAGCAAAGAGTACTAATGAGTAAGTAATAAGAGATTAGTACGTACAAAGCAGAAATCATCAAATAAAATCACTGAGCAGGCAGATAATGAGAGAAAAAAAACTTTAATATTGTTAAAAAAACTAATGATAACGTAGTACATAATATTGGAGAACTTAATAACTGTTCATGTCGAAGTTAAATGACAACTGGGCGAGTTAGAAGACTGCGAATGAAGGAAGGTGAACTGGTGGGGGTAAGGAAGAGAGAGAGAGAGAGAGAGAGAGAGAACTGTGAATTGAACAATGGAACTCACATGGTTTGGCTATTGAGTGTTTGAGTCTATTGCTTAATATGGAAGAACTCTAAAAAGGGAAGCGAATGGCGGTTTTTTGTTTGTCCGAGTATTTGAAAAGCACTTTATTGTACGTGGCAGAATGTGGCCTGGAGTCTAATAGCACTATTTCCCTTTTTGCTTAATTGAAGGTGAGCCTCTACGATGGCTGCCACTCCTATGAGAGTCGATGCGCACCTTCAGTAGACGCTTCGTACATCTCATAGAAGTCCCTCAATTATATTCAGGGCAATTAAATAATTAACCTTGTAAACTGTGGGTGCGCATCTACTTCCGATCGTAAGATGGTTATTTATATGTGAACGTGTTTGTATATATATATTTATATATATATATATATATATATATATATATATATATATATATATATATATATATATATATATATATATATATTATATATATATATATAATATATATTTGTAACTGTAATGTCCATAACGCTCCCTAAACTTCTCGAATTTTTTCATAGTTTTTGAAAACACTTGTCACTACAAAGCTTTAGATCCAAGTGCAGGAAATATGACGTAATTCTGATGTCCGGTAACGTTAAGCGAACCTCCATTCCGAGTATCCAGAACCAAGGTATCTGATTTCTCGGAATGAGGGTTCGATTCCCGTTATTGGACATCAGAATTCCTTCATATTTCTTGAATTGGGATCCAAGGCCTTGTACTGACATGCGTATTAAAAAAGTGTGAAAAATTCTATACGTTTAGATGGCGCTGTGGCTAACAGAGTATACATTTACATATGATGTATGTATGTGTATATATATATATATATATATATATATATATATATATATATATATATATATATATATATATTATAAATATATATAATGTGTGTGTGTGTGTGTGTGTGTGTGTGTGTGGTGTGTGTGATATAATGCTCAGTGCCCTTATGTATTTATGCATAAATAGGAATGGAGCTCATTCACAGGCTACTTAAAAGGACTCGATTATTATTATAAAAGTAGTTTAACCAGACCACTCAGCTGATTTTCAGCTCTCCTAGGGCTGCAAATGTAGAAATGTAACAATATAACTTTTTATTTACAATGTTAAAATCCCCCTTTTTTAAAAGATTCAATACCTATTCTCTTTGTAATAATCTGACCGAAAATTGGGAAATACCATAAGTCTGGTAACTGCCATTCTTCCGAGACGGACGGAACGCTGTTGGTTAAACTTTCGACAGAAGATAGGACCTCTTTAGATACATTTTTCAAAAGTTCATCTCTCTCTCTCTCTCTCTCTCTCTCTCTCTCTCCTCTCTCTCTCTCTCTCTCTCTGTTATAATGTAATCTGGTAATAAGATTACATTATTTTTATAGCCTTTACCATGAAGCCACATACAAACCAAATAAAAAAATCATAAAACTAAATATTCCTCATAAATATATATGTATAGACAAACTCACATACATATATACACAGTGATGGAGTGAGTGTGTGTGTGTGTGTGTGGTGGTGGTGTGGTGTGTGTGTGTGTGTGTAAGTTTGACAGAAATGCCTGCATTTCCCGGCTCATTTAATTTCGCGAGCAATGACAACAATCTTTCTGACGTAGAAACAAAGACCTCGCGTCTCACAAAACCGACAGCTAACGTATTTTTCTTGTGCTAGTAAATAATGAACCTATACGGGAGCCGGGAGGTGGGTAGGGGTAAGTGGGTGGGGGGGGGTGGGAGATCTTGTTCTAGATGATTTAGGAGAGTCAT
Source organism: Macrobrachium nipponense (assembly GCF_015104395.2). Classification (NCBI taxonomy): domain Eukaryota; kingdom Metazoa; phylum Arthropoda; class Malacostraca; order Decapoda; family Palaemonidae; genus Macrobrachium; species Macrobrachium nipponense. The sequence continues at coordinate 70,806,896 of NC_087216.1, read as the reverse complement.
TACCGATAACGATCGCTGCTGTTGTTTTTCTGCGGAAAAGAAATGATGGCGAACATGACGAAGAAAGATGTGTCATTGCTGAAGACGAACGATTCCGGATGAGGGAGAACACAAGTGATGGAGGATAAGAAGACAAAAGGAATAGAAACAGATAAGGTTTATTTTTAAAATGAGAATACTAAGACAGAGAGAGAGAGAGAGAGAGAGAGAGAGAGAGAGAGAGAGAGAGAGAGAGAGATCCACTTATTAAAAAAAAGAAAGAAAATAAAAAAACGGGTTAACAAACATAAAAATGCAAGTAAATAATTGAAATGGAAGGAGAACTGCATTAGGGTATTGTTGTCTTGCATCTTCGCTTGAACTGCTGAAATTCCAATTGCACGACCTCCTCTGAAGGGAGATGTTCCACAGTCCAGCCGAGTGAGGAATAAAGGTCCTCTGAAACTGAGAAGTTCCACAGCGAGGTATATTTACTGCCTCTACTTTATTTCCCTGTTTTCTGAGTTCTCTCTTCCACCTTCGACATTTAAAAATCTTCCTTAATCGTCGTTCCGTAATTAAATAGTTCGAATAAAATATATAGGGAATATTGAAAAACTTATGTATTATGATCTGATTTACTGACGTTTTGTTACCGAATGTTTGAAATCTAGTTACCAAAACTAAATATTGGATAGAACCATCAAATAGGTGCATTTAAGTAGCAAATAAATATACAGAAGACATTTGTAAAAATAATTAAACTCATTATTAATACATCCGATGTTAGATATTTCAATGGCCTTGAAATTAAATAGAAATGGTCATTACTATATAGATTCATCTTTCTGCTATTTCACTATTGACTGAATTAACATATTTCCGCTAAATCGAAGTAACAGAATGAAATAGGAAGGACGTAAAACAACACAGATGGCACAAATAGAAAGAAAAGATAATTCAAAACATCAAATAACATAAATCATAAAATGTTTGAGACGTGAAAACTACGTAACATTCGAAGAATCGGAATTCAAGGAATTCGTTCTTTTAATAAAAAGAGACGAAAATACATATTTTTTCTGGGGAAAAAATATACATATATCTGGTACGATGCCCAAGTAAATGAATTTCCTCATTTGGGATCGAAAACCCTTCAAAAGTAATGAGATCATTTTGGAGTGAAAAAAGGACTCGAATGAAACGTCCTGCAAAGGATTCTCGAGAACTAAGCCGCCTGAGAGTTTCACCCAATTATAACAAGCTGAAGAACATTTCTTTTAATATTTCTTTTATCTCATCTTTTCCGCTTCTCAACAGCACCGAGAGATGCAGGAATATGAAATCATTCAGAAAATAATAAGACATTCTACACGAGAGAAGTCTCCTAACTTAATATTTATCCTGCGTTCTGTTACGTTTACCGAAAGGAAGTTGTTTTTATTCTTAAGAATTCTTGAATCAAAATGAGAAAAAAAGTTTGGCCATTTGAGTATTAATAAGATTAACCCTTCGAAGAAAGCTCGTCCTTCAACTACAATATACTCGAGGGGGCGATATATTAGAATTATGAAAATCCTCTAAGAATTAAGAGAATATTATTTTTACCATGAATGCAAAAGTAGATTGAACCAAAATCATTTCAACTATACAATCAAACAGATATTTTTCTAGTTTCCTATATATATATATATATATATATATATATATATATATATATATATATATATATATATATATATATATATATATATATGATATATATGCACATATTTATGCAAGTCTATATATTACATAGAAAAATATTCAGCTGAATTGTTTTCAAACTGTTTTCTCATTCAAAGGAACGTTTATATGTATCAATAGTGTTGCTTTCAAGACTTCCATATATCTTGAGAGAAACCTATCGATACATATTAACTTTGTTTGAAAGAAAAGACAGTTTGAGAATAAATGATTGGGATATTTCTCTTAGGTAATAACATAATAAGTTAGGGAAAGTGCACTATTTATCATGTCTTTACATTGTTTCCCTTTCATAATCAGCAATGGTTCCATATTGTGGTCATTTGCAATTCTGGAAAATCGTTTCTTATCCCTTAATTATTGCTGGATTACCATTTCCATTGAAAGGGTTCCAAGGCTTCAGAAACCCTATCTCTAAATCCCATAGCCTGAACCTCCCGTGTCAGTTGTACCATAACCTGAAATACCTTCTGAGCATGAAGGGGAAGCATTTGGTCAAAATCTCATCAGCCACAACAAGAACGACTCGCTTGGCTTCCTGTTCCACAACTACATATTAACATGCGTCGTCGAATCTCAGAAAGGTTGAGATGAAAGAGAGGAGGAGGAGGAGGAGGAGGAGGAGCAGGAGCAGGAGGAGGAGGAGGAGGAGGAGGAGGAGGAGGAGGAGGAAGGGAAGGAATCACCTCCTTCTTAAGATGGGTGATCGTATTAAGATTAACGCGAGTTGCTACGATCGTCGAGGGAGGAGCTTAGACTATAAAGGCGCTTTCCTGTCTGGCTGGATTGGACGTTGTTTTTTCTCTGGGGAAATATTCAATCCGAATCCAGACTGCTTTCAGGAATTGTTTTTATTTATCTGGATTAAATGAATTATTATCATTATTATTATTATTATTATTATTATTATTATTATTATTATTATTATTATTATTATTATTATTATTCAGAATATGAACGCTTTTCATATGGAAGAATCCCCCCATAGAGGCCACTGACTTGAAATTCAAGTTTCCAAACAATATGGTGTTCATTAGAAAGAGGTAACAGGAGGTAAAGGGAAATACATAAAAAAAAAAGAGGGCACTTGTTAGAAATAAATTTTAAAACTTTCAGAAGCATTAGGTAACCGATCCCCTCCCCCCCCCCCCCCTTCCCACAACTTCACTGAAAAAGTTCTCTTAAGTGCCCGTAAGACTTATTTTTGCCCTAAGGATAACAATAGAAGAAAACCGAATAGATTTTTAACCTTACCTTTAGCCTAGCATACATAGATAACATACGCAGGTTATGTAAATCATAGCCAGGATAATACTGAAATTGATTTCAAATATACCAACAAGATAAGAAATAACCTAATCAGGAATAACAACAATCATATCAACCCCATAGTACCAGGAGTAGACGAAACACTTGTAAAGAGAACAAAGGTCAATATTTCTCATTAAATTCTCAAAACAGTGCAATAGTTACCCACTGCATTCAATAACGATGATAGACCAGACTGAAACAGAGCTAACATCATTCACAAAAGTAACGACGTCAACACAAGAAGATCGGTTGAAGGCGTCGCCATAAACATGGGAGAATCATTTAAAGGGAACAAGTCGTTCGTTAACGAGGACCCAATAGTTCACTTCTATATTATCAAAACATTTATTGAAGGTCTTAATATTCGGACAGGCTCTGTCTTTCCTTCGTCTGACGCTGCCGCAGACACCATATAACAACCGGGATTCCGAGTGTCACTGCTAACGGTGAATTACATACAGGACAACAACAAGAGTGGAGATCAACAATGATAGCCACGTGAAATATAAGTAGAGGAAAACCAATCACCTGCATAAGGTAGGTTTACACCTACGCACTTTTGTGTTGCAGGCTGTTACGGCATGGGACTGCACGAAAGAGCACCAAAAGCGCACCACGCCGCTGGCGGTGGCTGGCACGGACAGTTAACGTCGCACGGCGTGGCCAGGATTTTAACTCTTTTCAAATTTCTGCAAGGCGTCTGGCGGCCTGATGAAGTCGCACGAAACCGTAAGCGGTGTGCGGCCGCACCGCACCAGTGGTGCTGGTTCTTAAGGTAGGTTTACACCAACGTACTTATGTGTTGCGGGCTGTTACAGTGTGGGACCGCAAGAAACCGCACAAAAGCGCACCAAAAGCCCGCCACATAGCTGGCGGTGGCTGGCACGGATGTTAAAGTCTCACAGCGCTGCCAGGATTTTAAAACTTTTCTAATTTCTGCGCGCCGTCTGGCGGCATGATGAAGTCGCATGAAACCGTAAGTGGTGTGGCGCAGCGCCGCAAAAAAAGAAGTAAGAACCTGCATGGTGCCGGTTCGTACCTCCCGTGCGATTAATAAATGGCGCGCACATGTTGCGGGGCGTGCGTCATGCGTGCGGCGTGTTATGGCGTCTCCCTAGGTCGATTGGATGGAAGGTTACCGCGCATTCTGGGGAGGATAAAAGGGGCCGGACAGACCAAGGGGGCATCATTCGCGCTCTGACAGCCTGTTGACAATGTATAAAGTAATAGAATTTTATTTTTTAATAATAAATTATGTTTTTTGTTATTTTCTTAATATAAAATGATTTTGTACATTTTATATCATTCATAATGTTTCTTTTTATAATAAATATGTTGAAATACTGACTTGCACTTACATTTTCCTTATTGATGTCATGACAATATATATGATGATATATATTGTCATTAATGTGTCGTCAACTTATCAAACAAACATCTGGATAGTAATGTAACCAGTGCTTTAGGCTATGGTTTAAATTTTGCTCTAACAACTGGAAGTATAAATAGTGTAGAAATTACTAAAGGATTGTGCAACTTGGAAAAATATAGTGATTTAACTAGTGAAGAGGTCAACATAATTAAGGGAGTGATTTATGGAAGTATGAAAAAGATAGACACCACAAACGTACCCAAAAGATTTATGAATGCCATCAATGAACTGAAAAAAGATAAAGATATACACATTACAAAAGCAAATAAATCAGGTGCCCTAGTAATTTTAAACAAAAATGAATACATAGAAAAAATGGAAAGTCTTTTGGGTGATTATAGCACTTATAAAGAATTAAATAAGAACCCGATAGAAAGTGTGAATAGTGGTTTCAATAAAAAAGTGAAAAATCTGTTAAAAGGTAACAAAAGCCTTATAAAGAAGGTGTGTGTGACCTCTCCATCGCTACCGTATATGTATGGTACGATAAAAACCCATAAAACAAACTTCCCTGCCAGACCAATTATCAGCTCAGTGGGTTCCGCATCTTATAAATTAGCAAAATATTTAGTGGATATCCTTAACCCATTGGTAGGTAACATCTCTAATGCCAATATTAAGAATAATGTAGAATAATGTGGACTTGATAGATGAACTAAATAGTGTATAAGTTAATAGTGAGTTGAAACTTGTGAGCTTTGATGTAGTATCTCTATTCACAAAAGTGCCTATTGATGATTTATTGGAGTTTCTATCGGAATTATTAGAAAACAAACAACTGGATATTCCATTTTCTAAAAGCACCTTCACTGAACTGATAAAATTATGTAGTAAAGACTGTAAATTTGAATTCAATGGAAAATTCTACTCACAAAATTTTGTTATGGCAATGGGAAACCCTCTGTCCCCAGTGCTAAGTAATTTATATATGGAATTTTTTGAAAAGAAATTTTTAAACAATATAATTCCACGCAATGTACCTTGGTTTAGATATGTTGACGACACAATTTGTGTATGGCCAGGGAACGAAGATGTAAATAACTTTTTTGCCAGGTTAAATCAATTAGTACCATCAATTAAATTTACTATGGAAATAGAAAAAGATGAATGCCTACCCTTTTTGGATGTCCTCATACAGAGAAATAGTAGTGGGTTTATGTATAGTGTTTACAGAAAACCTACTAATATTT
>NC_087216.1:70791309-70793238 GCF_015104395.2 Macrobrachium nipponense | reverse complement strand
GTGTGTATCATATACATATATATATGCATATATATATCATATATATAAATATATAAATACATATATATATATATATATATATTTATATATATATGTATATATATATATGTATATATATATATATATATATATATATATATATCATACATATATATATATATATATATATATATAATATATATATATATATATATATATATATATATTAGAGGGAAAGTGAACCTTTCTTTAACGCTTTAATTTTTAAATGTAAATAGTAATCTATAATTATAAAAATCTGGGTGGATCTTTCCTGTTTGTCCATTGGGGGAAGGAGCCACCCGCCTCCCTTTTCTGCCAAGAGCGAGTTGGGGTTTACAAGTGTCAGATTCTTATTCATTTTTTGAGCAAGAAATCGGAGGCAATGCCTTATCCGTTCCAGTAATGTGGAATATGTAGATATGAAGTTGTTTTGTGGTTTTATGCAACACTGAACTCCACTTTTATATATATTGGCAAAAAAAATGTATATCGGCGATTAGGCTGATGTGAATAAATACTTCAAAATTAAATGTATTTCTTTACATAATGAACAAAGGGGAAAATGCATGTATCATAGAAAACCTTCTCCATCTCCGTCAATGGTATTCAATGGACTCGATATTTAAGGAAAGAAAAGGAAGCCGAGTGGAATCTCCCTTCCATCAAAGAAAGCCTCTTCATTACACACCAATCACAGATTTAAAACATATTTTTCAAAACCTCTCCTTTTCCATCAAAAGAATCCATCACACGCCAGTCGAAGGAAAAAAAAAACTCACCTGAGATAATACTTTCGTCTCTGGTCAGATGAAAAAGACTTTCTTGATATGTAAAGTTAATTATTAAATAAATTACGATGAAGTCTGTTCACAGTAATTTACTAATTTCTGAAGGGACTGTAAAGTTACATTTTCCCAACACATGCACGAAAAATAATCATGATGAAAAGACTAGCAAAACCAGCTGCCCTAATGCATGTCATCAACCCTCCCCCCCACCCCCCCCGTATCCCTGATCACTTAGACATCGCGTACGCCATCTTCGGCCGAGAGCAGCGTTAAGGAAAAGGGGTTATTTTAAACATTCACCTCACCGACAAACGAACCTTTCAAACGTGTTTGTAGAACATTTTCTGCTTGGAATGACTCTCTCTTTCATTTCTCCAAATAATTACATAACTTTTGTTACACCCTGTATAATCATACACCACAAAAGTTAATGCTCTTACAGATTATTAATAATAATAATGATACAGCAGAACAACTCCAGCATTGTATCACAAACCACCTGCGCCAAAATGGATGGCCACAGGGAGAACATCCTTAGTACAGAAAGTCAAGAGCAAGGAAATATAGCCAGTAACTACAGGCCTATCGCCTGCCTACCAATAATGTGGAAGTTACTAACACGTATCATCAGCGAAAGGCTATACAACTACTAGAGGATACAAACACCAATCCACCAACAGAAAGGCTGCAGAAGGAAGTGTAGTGGCACAAAAGACCAGCTCCTGATAGACAAAATGGTAATGAAGAACAGTAGAAGGAAAACCAACATAAGCATGGCATGGGTTGGCTATAAGAAAGCCTTCGACATGATACTAGACACATGGCTAATAGAATGCCTGAAAATATATGGGGCAGAGGAAAAAACATCAGCCTCCTAAAAAATACAATGTGCAACTGGAATACAATACTTACAAGCTCTGGAATAAGAATAGCAGAGGTTAATATCAGGAGAAGGATCTTCCAGGGCGACTCACTGTCCCCACTACTCTTCCTATGACAAAAGCACTGCAGAAGATGATGCTGGGTACCAACTCAAGAAAAGAGACAATAAAATTAACCATATGATCTTCATGGACGACATCAAGCTGTATGGTAAAGGCATCAAGGAAATAGACACCCT
>NC_087216.1:70771309-70781309 GCF_015104395.2 Macrobrachium nipponense | reverse complement strand
ACATCATATGTATTAACAAAAGCTAATACACGGAATATCTATAGTGCTTAAGCCCAATAAGTATGGATGAATTGGTGGCTTTCACAAAGTTATGTAAAACTATTTGCAAGCCAGGAAAAGAGCCATGATGGTCATTTGATTGATTGAGAGAGAGAGAGAAAGAAAACACTTGTCCAAAACATTCGTTTAAAAAGTGGTAACCCATAAAGATAAGCAGCACTGTCTATATTTTCTTGGTAATCACTGAGTAACTGTGCCTCCAATACCTCCCTTTCGTGATTCATATAAGTTGTGTGGCATCTAACTGAAAGTCAAATTCAGTTCGCCCTGAAATCAGTAGTTAAGGAAGTGCAGGCAGCAGCTGACGAGAGTCCAAGTGTTTGGCGATTGACAGAAACTGCTGACAAAGCGAAGAAGAAACTTTTCAGAAGGTTTTTGGAGGAAGAGGTTTCTCAAACACCGGAAACCTATTCATAGATGACTGTATGGCAGTCGTGTGATAAATTCGTTTATATCTATGAAGCATCATTATGCGTGACCGGAGATGATGAGTTAAAAGCCACACTATTGTATATGAGACTGTATTTTTCATAATACAAAAAAGGTTAAAAACGGGAAGCTTTCGACCGTTTAATTAAACAACGGTCATCTACAGTTGGCTGAAGAGGACCGTTGTGCAAATGGTAGAAAACTGTTTTTTAAACCTTTTTGTATTTTGAAAAATACAGTCTCATGTACATTATTATGGCTTTTATGTAATTATATATACGCAGGGTTTTAACGTTGAGCTGTACATTATTGAAAGGGATAATTTACGTATGATACACATCACAGCAGTAATCTACTGACAATTAGCGACGCATGTTCATACATACATACGTACATACATACATACATACATACATTATATATATATATATATATAGATATATATATATACATATATATATATATATATATATATATATATATATATATACATATACACATGTGTGTGTGTTATTGAGCCACAAATATCGTTTAATTACGAAATTACTTATAACTTGGGATAATTTGTACTACGCCAGAATCACATACTGATACCGCATTTGCCCTGCCAAGATTCGAACCCTGGCCTTGAGTAACAAAATATGACACTCTGGGAATCAAGTGTATCATATTCGATAACAAACAATATTTGTATCTTTTAATCTTTGTGAATAGAAAAAATTCACATATGTATCAGAGTGTATGAATCAGTCCACGAGGTCCTTACAGTCAGTCCCCCCCCCCTCCCCCCCCCCCCCCCTCCCCATTCTCTCTCTCTCTCTCTCTCTCTCTCTCTCTCCTCTCTCTCTCTCTCTCTCTCTCTCTCCGGAAAAAAAAATGCGATGATAAAAGAGAGATCGTGTATTACGCTTGGAGAGGCGATGAGACTTGACGCGTAATCCAGGTTCTTGTCATCTGTTTAACACTGTCATACTTTCATCAGTTTTCTGTTTCCAGTTTCGAAAGTTTTTTCCTCTATACTCAGTGTCAGTAAAGGAAAAGTGACGGATAAATTGTTCTTTAAGTATTAAAATATTGAGCAAGACAGGGGAGAATGAGAGAAGCAGAAAGCAGGATAATGTTTTGCGTTCATTATATATATATATATATATATATATATATATATATATATATATATATCATATATATGTATGTAGTGTGTGTGTGTGTGTGGATGTATAAAAGTGAATGCTCGTATGCTTGTATGTTAATGCAATGTACAAATCCAAATCGTTTGACCGTCTAGACAAATTTGGCACGAGGTATGGGATAAATGGGACAGTCCCACAGTAATATCTGGATACAGGGACAGTCCACCACAGTAATACATGGATAAAAGGGACATCACCACGTAATCATGGATAAAAGGGTACAGTCACCACAGTAATACCTTAATAAAAGGGACAGTTATCATAGAAATACCACAGTACTTTGGATAAAAGTGACAATTACTACAGCTAAAAATGGGTAAATGGATCAGTCAGCACATTATTGCATGGATAAATGGGGCAGTCAGTAGTAATACCTGGATTAAGTGGGCAACCTGCACAGTAATATTGAAATAAATGGGACAGTCTATACGGTGTCAGAAAATTGTTTCTTAATGCTTCAGAGTTCTCCCAGGCAGAGATGGGTTTGGTCAGCTAGTGCGTGTATATATATAGATGATTTTTTTTATATTTATTTTTGCAACATATAAAAATTAGTATTTTTTCAAAATCAAATACAGAGGAAAGAAGAATGTTCTATTCTTGTTGTATAGAACATTCTTCTTTCCTCTGTATTTGATAATATTGAAAAATAATTTAATTTTTATATGTTGCAAAAAATAAATATATATAAAAAAATCATCTACCAAATTGCACCTTGAAGATATTTCATGTTTTGCCTTTGTTAAATGGAAAAAATGCGGACAACATTCCATGCCACAGCATACAGACAAGGAATCTCTCTCTCTCTCTCTCTCTCTCTCTCTCTCTCTCTCTCTCTCTCTCTCTCTCTCTCTCTCTCTCTCTCGGCCCGGAAAAGTTGCCAACCATTTAGGAGTTTGGTAGATTCCCAAAGAGCACACGTCTAACTGTCGTAAGAATTTCCTGACGTTGAAGGTACCTTGTGATATCACGGAAAAATATATTTATTCTCGTTTTTCTCCTCCAGAAAGATGATAACTAGTATGGGTAATACAGAGTATGGACTACAGCAGTCATACTTCGTTTACCCGTCTACCAATAAAAACAAACTACAGCGAGAGCATCCAGCCTCCGAGTGTGGTGCTAATTATACTATATAATCTCCAAATGACTCTTCCCAGAATTTTGTGGAAAACTGTCGCTGTGATGACTCTGAATTACCCTGTTTTTCCTGCCCCTCCTTTCGTGGCTCTGGAGTGAGTCTCTGACTTCCACAATGAGACGAAAAGAGAAAGGCGGCCATTTTCCCCCGGAGTTTGGGAAGGATGAATTCTCTCTCATTTTCGGAAGGGAATTATCAGCCTCAATTTTGTGGTGAGGATCTACTAAGTATTACCTACGGAACTTGTAATTAGTGATCGGTGATTATTTAAGGAGTAATTAGAAGCAGCTTCTGAATTACCGAGAGTAGCTGATGTTTTTGCTATATTTACCAGAGTCGTTTCACTCGGATTCGCGATATATGGTTTCTTTTTATTATCTTTGTATGTTTAATTTTGTTCTTAATTCATTGTTGATTATTTTAATAAAAAAGTCCATATTATTTGGTTGGGAGGTGTGTTTAGAAATCTCGCCCTTAACAATTCCTCCCCCCCCAAAAAAAAAAAAAAAATTAATAACTCTATTCCAAAACTACAGATTGTTCCGTTTTAATTCTTCAAGAAGAATCCTCCAAAAATTGTCTATATTATTTGAGTGAGATGGGTTTCCAGAAACCCCACCTCAACCCCCGCCCCTCAAAAAGTTAGAGTAATATGGAGTATACCAAAAATAATGTTCCGCTTTCTAATTCTTCAAGAGTGGCCGATATCTTCCAAAGCTTCCTCAAGAATTCCGTCAAAGCATCCTTGAAGAAATACTAAACGGCAGCATCCAATGTATCCTTCAAGGCATCCTTCGAGGTATCTTTCAAAGTATCATTCAAGGCATCGTTTAAGCTATCCTTTGAGGTATCTTTCGAGGTATCCTTCGAGGTATCTTTCAAGGCATCCTTCAAGGTACCCTTCGAAGTATCTTTCAAGGTATCCCTCAAGGTATCCCTCAAGGTATCCTTCAAGGCATCCCTCAAGGCATCCCTCGAGGCATCCTTCAAGGTATCCTTTGAGGTATCTTCCGATGTATCCTTCAAGGCATCATTCGAGGTACTTCAAGGGATCCTTAAAGGTATCCTTCGAGGCATCCTTTGAAATATCCTTCAATGTATCCTTCACGGTATCTTTCAAGCATTCTTCAAGGCTCTTTAATCTGCGCGAAGAAAGGAAGAAGAAGAAGAAACGGAAAAAGGAAATGTGTTTTGTGTAAGAAAGTAATTCGTTAATCTAGAGCCTTTTATAAAGAAGGTTGGCAAGAAACGTCATTAAACGGCCTTTATTTTGGCTTACCATTTTTGTTAAATAATACACCATTAAAACTACCAGATACTATATACTACGTATGGAGAGAGAGAGAGAGAGAGAGAGAGAGAGAGAGAGAGAGAGAGAGAGAGAGAGAGAGTGTGTGTGCAGGAGATCTTGAAAAATTGAGATTCTGGGAAAAGGTTTCTGAATGAATGACCAATAATAATGCATTCCAGGAATTAGGCGTGGCATTCCCGTGGCATTTTCGTCTTTCCGGAGACACTCGCACGTTTTCCAGTTCCTGGCAAAAGGTCACACTTTAAAGGGTCATCAGAGGTGCCTGGAAGATGAGCGTTTTCATATGCTAGACGTGTTAATCTATTCGGTTTTGATAAAGACTCCTGCATTTGGCTTCCGTGGTCATTCTGAGATAGTTGTAGCAAAACCGGGAGGCGTTGAAGATGTATACACAAACAAACAAACAAGCACACATATATATATATATATATATATATATATATATATATATATATATATATTATATATATATATATATATAGTGTGTTTTTGCTGCCTTGAGTGCCACAGACCCTAACAGTTGCAACCACATTCGCGGACAGAATGAAAAAGAATGAAAAACAGACACACAATAATCCTCTAACTCATAAACCACAAAAATCACTGCTCCTATGGTCGTAATTAGTTCAGATCTGGCCAGAAAATAAACAAGTATTAGAAAATGACTCCTTATTTCTCAGTGGGCTATTGATATTGGAATATGTGTCGTCACTGAAACCCACGAATGCAATTAGAAGCGGATATTAATTAAATAATGGGTTTTTAAAAAACTAAAATAATTTTCTTCGTTATTTCCTTCAACTTCAGCTTTCACGTTTCCTAAGGAATAAAGGAGAGTCAGGATAAAATTACGAAAAAAAGCCAAGATAATATAAACAAATACTTCAAGAAGTAAGGAAACAGAATAATAAAAATAAAACAAGGGCCTACGAAAATGAAAATGTAAACAAACGGAATATGAAAACTAATGAAGATAAAAATTATGCAAAGAATGGTGAAATTATCATGTCAAAAGAAAATATACAAATGCAAATAATGAAAACAGAATAATTAGGACATACTGAAGAAAAAAGAAAAATGTTAAAATTAAAATTAAAATAAATAAATCAATATTACGCGAGGATGGAAAGGTTAAGATAATAAAAGGTAAGAAAACGAAGACAAACTGGAAAGGAAGCAAGAGGCCGATTCTCACCTGACGAAACCTGTCCCCAGACCTGAAAGGGACACCTCCCCCAAATGCTTCTGGCGTTCTAAGACCGGGTATTCACGCTCAGATTTACCCGCCAGTCTCCTGTCAGTTCATCGAAACTGACGTTAAAACATATCTGTGGACGACAGTTTGTGGGCGGAGCCAGTCCCACTCACCAGAACTGAAGAACTGAAGGAATTACCTTAAGTTCTTTCGACCGACTGACAGGTGATCGCACGTGTGGACGGCTAACCAACGATTCTGTGGCAGTTGGCCGCGGGATTTTGCCAGGGAAGGAAGGACCTCAGCCGCTCGGACCAAATATGATTAAACTATGTAGTACAGGCCTAATTCATCTCATTGTTAGACCCTGCAGCGCTACTTGTAGACCGTTGTGAGTACATATCACATAATAGATAAAAACTTTCCAGGTGCTAAATACATGTTACTAATGAAAGTAAGCTTCACGGTCCATTTCATAAATAACTGAACCAACGTCTCAGGTCTAATTTAACTTTATTCATTAATTTTTTTATGAGAACTGACATCTCACTTTAATAGGCTATATTTAGATCATGCTTTGTTACGCCTTTGGCTTCTTATTTTGAATGAATTACCGCAGCAGCTACATAGTCTATGCAGCAGCTCCAACGCTGCACAGTGGGCCAGGAGGTAAAAAAAAAAAAAATAGTTTTATCAAAAATCATATTAAAAAACGTAAATTAAAAAAGTTTTTAGAAAGGGAATCGTATATTATATTATTTTATTTAAGGAGTATGGGTTAGATTGGCGCTATGGTTTTTAGACGCAATCGGCTAAGCACATTCTCTCCCAGTAGGTTAGTGATTAGGCTACATCAGAATTGTGTGCATGTAGCATCTGTGATATTAGTCTGTGTTTCATTAGTTTATAAGAGAGTTTCAACACGTTTACTACTTGTTATTTCTGTGACTAAACATTTCAAATATTGTGCATAACATGTAATTAATCCATGTAATAGTGATATATACAAAAGTACTTCAAATGTTTCATTTAACAAAAACAAGTATGCGGCAATTTTTTCGCTTGCATTTGCATCGTATCTCTTATGGATTTTGTTATACTAGAACTTGTGTAGAAAGGGAAAATATTTGTTTTCTTTGCACCAATTTGCACTTCGAGCTTTTGTGGGCAATAATAACCGAAGAGCTACACCACTACCATGGTGCCATTCAACCGACGAGTCTAAGTAACCAAACGGTATAAGGTGACGAGTAGGTACTCCATCATCTTAATACTAGGTGTTTTCAAAGGGTTTATGGCAAATCCCAGCCTCAAAAGTTGGAGGGGGTTGGGTTGCTAGTAGTTTTGGATTTTAAGGTTGTTCAAAAGATTAGCTTGATGTAGGGCAGGGAAATATCTAGAACCTGTAAATTAGGAAAGTCAGGGAGCCATTGCATAAAGAAATCTTTACTGCTTATACTATACTAATTTGCAACAGACATCATCAGTGGGTCAATGGCAAAGCACTTAAAAGCCAACCTTGTGATTCTGAGATCGATCCCAGGTTCCATTGAAGAGTTAGAGAAGTGTTTTTCTGGTGCTGGAAATTCATCCACAAATGAGATTCTCAAATGAAACTAAAAATGAGACTATAAGAATGCTACATCTAATGATGGGAATACTGTTCGCAGGTTTTTCAAGAATGCATAAATTGAATTCGAAATTATTGGCCTTGATCAATCCTTTGTTTATAAACTTTCTTTGATTTTACCAACAATGTCATCTGGTCTTGATATCGATGCAGATAAATTTGAAAGGTTTTGCTTGGACACTGCCAAATGTTATGTTACAAAATACAACTTGTACTACAATGCCCCCCAAAGCTTGCATCGGTTGTTAATTCATGGTGTTTCAGTGATCTGCAACTTCAATCTACCAATTGGCATATTATCTGAGGCACAAGAAGCAAAGGATAAAGAATTCAATAAGTTTAGGGAATCTTTCACAATAAAAACATCACGAATAAAGACAAATGAAGATTTAATGAGGAGATTACTTTGTCCATCTGATCTCTTGGTAAGTTCTGTAAGAAAAGTAGACAGACCTGTAAAAACTGAACTACCTGAAGAAAGCAAAAATTTAATCGTCCAAAATACCCTAAATACGAGTTAAAGTTCCTTGTTATTTTAGATTTTTAATGGATTAAATGCTTTTATTTCTATATTCATATTACTATAGGATAATAGTACAACCAAAATGTTATTCTTTACGTTCATTAAAATATATTGCATTGATAGAAATAATCTAATTTTTTTATAATTTTATTCTTATCTTTTCTGCATTGAATAAAGGTATCAAATATAAAGGTTATATAGTTCTAACTACATTTTACCATATAAAAAAAATGGGTAAACTTATCACTCATACTATTACATATGCTTATAAATTCAATACTCTAAACTTTTATAAAAGAAAATGGTAAATAATACTTGGATGTGAAAGCAAAAAATAATTTTGTCCAAAAAATTACTGTTCTGGCCCACTGTGCGTTGCCATGTAAGTAGTGTTGACACAATGGAGGCTTAGCGGCCAGAGGGCGATGAGGACCTCGAGTTGACTGTCCGTCCGACTGACAGTTCTAGTCCTTACTACTTCCGGACGCTCCTCCGTCGAACGGTCGTGGGTGGACTGACAGTGAGTGACAGGTAAACCTGAGCGTGAATACCAGCCATGATGAGTTCGCCTTCCCTTCAAGACAAGAAGAAGAGGAGGACGAGAAGAGGGCGATATTTCTTCCTGGGAGATAAGACAGGGAAACCGATATTACCTTTCCCAGGAGATAATGCCTGAAGGATACTCTGAAGGATGTCTTGAAGGATGCCTCGAAACATACATTGAAGGATGCCTCAAAGGATGCTTCGAATACCTCGAATGATGCCGTGAAGGATACATAAAAGGATGCCTTGAAGGATACTTTATAGGATGCCCTGAATGATGCCTTGAAGGATACCTCAAAGGATGCCTTGAAGGATGCCTCGAAGGATGCTTCAAAGGATGCCTCGAAGGATGATGCTTCAAAGGATGTCTCGAAGGATAATTCAAAGGATGCCTGGAAGGATGGTTCAAAGGATGCCTGGAAGGATGCTTCAAAGGATGCCTTGAAGGATACTTCAAAGGATGCCTTGAAGGATACTTCAGAGGATGCCTCGAAGGATGCCTTGAAGGATGCCTTGAAGGATACTTCGAAGGATAATTCGGATGTCTCAAAGGATGCCTTGAAACATACTTCAAAGCATGTCTTGAAGGATGCCTCGAAGGATACTTGAATGGATACCTTGAAGGATGCCTCGGAGGATACATTGAAGGATGCCTTGAATGATACTTCAAAGGATGCCTTGAAGGATGCTTCAAAAGATGCCTTGAAGGATACTTCAAAGTATACCTTGAAGTATGCCTCGGTGGATACCTTGAAGGATGCCCGGAAGGATGATTCGGATGTCTCGAAGGATGTCTTGAAGCGTACTTCAAAGCATGTCTTGAAGGATGCATCGAAGGATACTTCAAAGGATACCTTGAAGGATGCCTCGAAGGATACCTGAGAAGGATGTCTTGAAGGATACCTTGAAATGTACCTTGAAGATGCCTCGAAGGATATTTCAAAGGTAGAAGAATACCATGAAGGATACCTCGAAGGATACTTCGAAGGATGAAGGATGCCTTAAGGATATCTTGAAGAATGCATTGAAGGATGCCTCGAAGGATACTTCGAAGGATACCTTGAAGGACACCTTGAAGGACACCTTGAAATGTGCCTTAAAGATACCTCGAAGGACATTTCAAAGGATGAAGGATACCTTAAAAGGCTACCTTGACGGATACCTCGAAGGATACCTCATCAACTCAATCATTATTTTTTTTGTTACTTATTTTCATATTTCTTGATTTAATAACACAATGTTATCAAGTTATTGTTTCAGAAGAGGTTAAAAGGAAGTTCGACTGCAGACGCTGCAAAAGGAGGTCTTCTCGTTACTTACAGGAAATGAAGTCACACCACAGCGCCTTATTTCTCAGTCCCTTTTGACTTTTTACTTTTTATATTGTGGTTTGCGCTTCCTTCGTCTTTCTCAAGAAATGGGGTGGACGGGAATTCAGGAATAAGCAGTGCAGGGTGATAAGAATTAAATTATTATAATTATATAAATTTATGACATTACTATATTATTATATATATTGTAATTATATTTTAATTCAGAATATTATATCACAAGAATATCATGACTGAACAGCTGCATCAGGATGAGAGGGAGGAACAAAAGAACATTATTTTCTATTTCCTTCAGATCAAAGTTACGATTAGACAAATGCTTGGGCGCACAGAGGCATCTGGAGGTTTTCAGATTGAGAGAGAGAGAGAGAGAGAGAGAGAGAGAGAGAGAGAGAGAATATCATAGGAAAACCGAATTGGGGAAAAGAGCCAAATAAACAAAGTAAGGGAAGATAAAAAATACGGTAAAACTGAGAAAGAGAAACGCTAAGTAAAGTAGAAAATACCCTCGGGTGGGGGTGGGGGGGAGGGGAGAGCGTTTCCAGCACCCTTTGGGAGCCGTGAAAAAGCGAGAGGGACGTCGAGGGTTCAGAGGAATGCTCTGGAAGTAAAGGTCCGGAAAAAATGCCAGATTACAATATTGGTG
>NC_087216.1:70763809-70766309 GCF_015104395.2 Macrobrachium nipponense | reverse complement strand
ATATATATATATATATATATATATATATATATATATATATTCTAGTTCTTTCTATTGTCTTTCTTTCCTTTCATATTTTACCCTCATCATTCATTTACGTCCACTCTCACATATCTCCTATCCCCCCTTTGCTTCCAGCTTTCTCTACTCTCTCTCATCCTCGGAAAGGCTCTTCTAGGCAACCAACTGTCGTCCTAGCCCCCTTCCTTAATTTAAGGAAGCACACACACACACACACACCACGCAACGTATCACCGAACAGAATAGGAATCCAATTCCCCGGTTCCGTGATACATCATTGTCCAGCCTCTCATTACCTGATAGTTCAATTCAGTAGGAATGATTACCGAGCCGAAAGAGGTCGGGAGAAATGAGGTGATCTGAGCCACTTCCACCCAGGTCGCAAGCAAATCCGACTGTCTTTGTTTGTGTCTGTTAAAAGGAGAAGGCCCTTCATACTCCACTGACCTAAAACTGCTGAGGCTTAATTATATATGTATTTATGATTGCTGTATGTCCACACTTTCCTATTACCCATATTAATTATATCTTTCTAAGGAGAAAAAAAAGAGCATATATATATTTTTTCCCTAATATCACAACGGTAAATTCAACGTCAGTAAATTCTTTCGACAGTTAGACGTGTACTCTTTGTGAGTCTTCCAAACTTTTAAATGGTTGGTAACTTTTACTTGTGAGAGAGAGAGAGAGAGAGAGAGAGAGAGAGAGAGAGAGAGAGAGAGAGAGAAACTACTTGACTGTCTAATACGGCATGGAATGTTCTCACTTTCTTTGTTCCTCTATATTAAACAAGAGGCAAAACATGGAAATATACTCTAGGTGCAATTTGTTAGGTGATTTTTTTTGTGGTTTTGCTTCATAAAAATTTTTAAAAAATTTTTTGTTCAATATTAGCAAATGCAACAGAAAGTAGAAATATTTTTATGAAACCAAACCAAAAAAGAAAGTAATTCGTGAGATGGAGTACAAAGAAAGAAATGAGGTAGACTGTCAGATGTATCTATCTATGTAAAAAAAAAAAAAAAAGATGGATATATGACTGTGTTTGTGCCACATACACTCTGATATGCATTGAGCAATTTCAACCAAAATTTGGTATACATAGACTTAGCATCGGGGAAAGATTGCTGTGGGGGTAAGACATCACTGGCACCAAAAAGGGGGGTTTGTGGGGAGGGGGGTTGGAAAGGGGTGAACATAAAAATAACCAAAAACGACCCATATTAGTGTGTAATCCGTAGTTTTTGAGGTCATTGAGATGAATAGTGACACTCCCGGTGCCCTACACGTCAAAGTCACGTTCATTACACAGGTCACCGATTAAATGCTCATCTGTTGTATACGAATTGATACTTATGTACATTACTCTTAATCTAAACTTCTGCTTGTTTTGTATACACGCATCAACTTTCTACCCATAATTGGTTTCGGTCAAAATCAGTTTTTGAACATGATCTGAAATGGCTTCCTTTGGCCTGACGCAAAAAACGATGATCCATCCGTGATTTAAACAACATAATGTAATCATTTTGAGTCAATCGCAATTCAATTCCTAAATGGCTGTGGGTTTAATTATCTCCCGGAGTTAACGAATTTTTACAATTGTTATTGTATTTCTTCTCTTGTCTCCATTTATTGGTTTTCTTATTTTTCATAAATAGTAAGTTACAAGCATCTTTCTTTTGATAAATATAATAAGCTGCCAGACCTTTCAGTATCCTGGGGGGTGGGGGGGGGACCCATTTAGATCAAAGGGGTCCTCGGGAGTGAAAGGTTGAGAACCATTGAATTCTGACCCGAGTCACACTTCGCCCCTTTATCATCTTCTCAACAATAAATTAATGTAACCTGATACTTCTTCTCTTATCATTCTACCCCAATGTCTTTTATTCCACAGTTTTACCCTCCACTCGTTTTCTTCAATTTTATCTTCACTTTTTCTCTCTTTTCTTACTTTCCAGAGTCGATTCTCTTTTTGCCGTTCTAAGAAGAGAGTGGAAGAAGAGGTCAGTGCTGCTAAAATCCCCAAAGCTGGGGATTATAAAAGTAGTATAAATAAAGACAAAAAAATAAAAATATATATAAATAAGAAAAAAAATTAAATCTAACAAAAGTGTATCTCGAATACTTGAGAAAAAAAGGAAAGAGGAGTTAAAAGTGAAGAAATGTCAGGATAGCCCGAGTTCATGTGATCCCTGAAAGAGAGGGAGGAAGATTAATCGTCTCTCCTCCGATGACTCTTCCTGTCACATGATTGCCAATATAATTGGGTCATTTTAACTTGATTCCTCTATAATGAGTGGAACCTATGAGCCAATGAAAATGTCTTTTTCATCTCATTGTTTTTAACGGAAGTTTTTAGTGTTCTGTAAAAGAAAACTTTCATGTCAAATCTGTTCGTCCATCCGGACTTTAAATAAACAAAATAAATAAGGAATTAAATTTTCTAAATGGATAAATATCACAAAAAAAAAAAAAA
>NC_087216.1:70756119-70758309 GCF_015104395.2 Macrobrachium nipponense | reverse complement strand
CAAATAGTCTCTTTAATGCATGAAAGAGTGTTTCATATCTAAAGCTATTCCTTTGGAAACATTGTAGGGTTTTGTTCAGACACAACCAAATGTGATGATGGGAAACACACATTCAGTAGCTACCCTCTTGAAGTCAATCACTCTAAATTTGGTCATTGTAAAGTGTTTTCTTGCCACATGATCCACCTTGCGCCCTCCTATGCCTGATCCGAATTTGCCAAGATATATTGAGGATCTCTGCCGCAATGTTTTCTCTCATTTTAATCTGAGCAGTAAGAGACAGGATACCTTGAAAGAGTTTCAGAGATTTGTAGACGTAGAACCTCACAAAATTCTTGCCCCTGGTCAGACAAGGTGGTTATCTTTACAGTCATGTGTAAAAAGATTGTTAGAGTGGAATGCTTTACTAATAATATTATACGAATTAGTCTTCTCGGACCCTACAAATGTGAATGACACAACTGTTGATGCTCTCGGTCAAAAGTCAACACTTGCATATTTGGAGTTTCTAGACTATAATTTGGGACAGTTTAACTCTTTCAATAACCTCTTTCAGGCCGATTCTCCAAATTTCTGTAGTCTTAAAACTGAAACATGTAAACTGATCAGAAGTTTGTGCTCGGATTTTATGGATCCAGCTTATGTCAAGCATGCGGAGATTTCTTTGTCAGAGCCAGCTAAGCCCACATTTTCTAGTGCTTTTGAACCAATTGAAGAAATATATCTAGGAGTAGCTGCATCATGCACCATTACTGAGTTTAAAATGGAGAACTTGCAAGTTCAGAAATCGCACAGTTTTACAAAAACTGTCGAAGCCTTGTTGATTGAGGCAGTTTCTCAGATTAAAAAAAGATTTGCTTTAGATGATGCCAAGTATAATGTAATAACTTTTGTTAATCCTCGCTGTGCACTGAGCATAAATCCGCCCTCTTTGGCTAAATTAGTAAAGGCATTACCACAAATTGAAAAATTTGTGAACAAAAAACTCTTAGATAAGGAATGGCGAGCTCATTATCTGGAAGAAGATTTATCTGCAAACTTGAAAGTCACAGAATACTGGGAAATCGTTTTCAAGAAGAGAAATGCAGCGGTCTACCTTGTTAATCCTAATTTAACAGTTGCAATCTCGACTCTTCTGTCTCTACCATTTTCAAATACCTCTGTGGAGCGTTTTTTCAGTCAGCCGAATCTCACAAAGACACCTCAGAGACCGTCTTTATAAAGTGAAACGTTGCGGGGATTGATGCATGGCGTGTGTTACCTAAAGAGTCAAGTTCAGTCTGCTCATAATATGACAATAGATGACCATTTAATGAGAGCAGGGAATAAAGTAAAAAGCAATGCAACATGCTCAGAGGTTGTTAACACTCATAAGCCATTTGGCTAAGTGTTGACGTTCCCTGAGCATGTTGATAATGGTTCTCTTATTTTCTTAATTATTCAATATGCCGCTTTTCCCTCCCCTTATGAGTGTTGCAAAGTTGAATTCTTTTTTGTATATTTTTTCCTTCTGAATTTGATAATTAAAGTCCATTGCATTGATTTCCCTGTGTTTTTATGTAATTTCCTTTAATAGTATAAATTTGGTTTAGCATACACTAATAATTTTGTTCCAAGTGAGTCATGAAGAGAATTTCTATCTTTTCCTGTTCCTCCATTTGTCTCATTGGTAAGTATTTGCTTCATGTCTTCATTCCTTTCTTTGGTTATCCATAAAGATAACTTCAAAAGAACTGATACACACATAGGATAATAAACATGGATTTAGGGTACTTTCGGAGCAGACCTAGGGTAAAACAACCTCGCAGTCGTGGAGGCCCTTCATCAACTATGATCGGCAGCTCTCCAGTTGCTCACCAGATGCGGTAGAGTGAGTGTGTGTCCCATGCTCCGGAAAGCGCTGCCAGATGCACGATCCAAGGCTAACTTTAACCTGAAATAAAATCAAATATACCGGGGCTAGAGGGTTGCAATTTGGCAAATTTGATGGGTGGAGGATCATAATCAATTTGCAGCCCGCTAGCCTCAGTAGGTTTCTAGATCTGAGGGCGGGTGGAGAGAGAAAGCGCAGACCGACAGACAGTGTTCTTTTACAGAAAACTAGAAAGTGGAAACAGTTCGAGAAGAGTGTAGGTAAATGAAGAATAAAACAAATAAGCGCATTGCCCAATTCTTTTCCTAATAATTTAT
>NC_087216.1:70736119-70748619 GCF_015104395.2 Macrobrachium nipponense | reverse complement strand
TTTGGATGGTTGAATGGTGTTATTGTGGGGGGGGGGCGTTGTGGATACTGTATCTAAGCCTGTTTTAACAGCCTTTTTCCAGAAGCACAAAGAGGAGGAAGATCAACTGGAGGGGAAGGGGAGGAGGAAGAGGAAGAAGCGTGTGATGAGGGTAAGGGGTGGGGGTGGGGGGGAATAATTGTTGAGGGAGGGGGAGTGGGAAAAGTTACGAACGGACTGAGAGGAGGAATCATTGTCAAAGAGAGGAAGAGGCGAAGTGGAGATGGGAATTCGAGACAGACGACGATTGGTTGGAAAAGGATTGGGTCAGATTTCCTTTCCGGTCGATTCTGAAATAGGGAGGTTGTCGCCTTCCTCTTCTGTGCTTCTCGGTGCTTTAGTCTCCTCTTTTTGGAAGGTCTACTTTTTCTATAAGTTGCACTTTAAATTTTTTTTTTTTAAGGTTAGCTACAATATAGCAGAGGTTAAGGGAATTGGCTGGGAAGGATTCAGGTTATGAAAGTGGTGATTTTGCAATGGGAATCTTGTAAAGGGAGTGTGATGAGGTATCATGAAGAAAACTATATATATATATATATAGATATATATATATATATATATAATTATATATATATTATAAAAAAAAATTCTATATATATATATATATATATATAAGATATATATTTTTATGGTATTGTATGTATTGTAATATATTAATTGTGTGTGTATGTATGTATGTATATATACATGCATACATACCTATAAACTACGTATAGATACCCTCCATATTGACAATGTTTCCTTCCCAGAAAGCTTTCTTCAGTTCCATATCGGGTTAAAAGCCACCTTTTAAACTTAAAAAACAGAGATTTACCTGGAAAGTAACTCTTGACATTTCGTTGTTTATGAAATCGTTACGAGGGAGTCTGCCAAAAGTCAAAAATGAAATAACAGATGAGAGACTGATAACTATTTTCAACGAGGGAAAGGTTGACGACCAGTCATCAACAAACTAGACTATTTATAACGACAGAATCGACCAAGCAGTTGACCAGTGAGGGAAAAGCCCAGAGTCAATTTAGGGTTTTAGTGAAACCGCCTTACGTGACACACCACAGAAAAGTACTCCAATACTTAGTTATAAAAACCTCTCATAATTCATGACAAAAAAAAAAAAGGGGGGAGAAAAAAAAAACGGGGGGGGGGGGGGGGGGGGGGGGGGGACCTCCCACGTCACGCAGGCAGATGAACGAATGAGAAAAACCTCAATCAATATTTTTATAATGTATGATTCGCGTCTGATATTTCCAATAATACTTTGATGCTTCAGAACGAAATTCTTAATTGCGTGAAAACGTCAGCGTGAATTTTAACTTATCCAGGAGTAGCTAATTTATCCTGAATGAATTTATGGGCCAGTTTCAGTGCCTTTTGTTCAAGTTAGTCAAATTTACTAGCCGCTGATAATTGCTGCGATAAGGACTACAAAAAATCACATTTCTTTTGGTGTTGTAATTATTCTAATTCCCCTTACGCCAGTATCCGGGGCTGCCGTAGTTTCCTTTCCGTAATTAGTGTGAGGTATTCTGGGTTGAGGGAACTCCTTCATTCAAGGTGTAATTATTTCCCTCTTGTCCGCACTACAGCAATTTTAAACCCATCTCGCCGCAGATGTCAGGGGGAGGTTGCCTGCATAAATACGCCGTTATTAACATCGTCATAGAAGGGACTTGTGTACATCACGAGAAGAGAATTTGTTAAAAGAAAGTAATTAGACTAATAATTCTGTTGAACGCACAGACGAGCAGCAGTGCGGTGATTATGTTGTGATCATTAAATGATTTGATGCACGCACGCAAGCGCGTTTATCAGAAGGTTTAATGGTCTTGTGTACACTTAAACTGAACGAGAGATAATTGATAGTTTTTGCATTACACGAATCATTTACAAATGCTAATGCATACGCAAGCACACACGCATACCTTCATATTCAGACCCATGACCGATGTCAGCACAAGTCATTTGGTATCTAAAAAGAAATGAATGAAAAAATCTGATCAAGAAAATCCTTCCGCAGGACACCGTCCTTCCGAGAAACAAGAAAAAGGAGCTGAAATCGAGAGGACGAATCGTCGCTGAATGACGAAGGCGAAAGTGAAGGTCGTCCTTTGGGAGGTGCAGTTCAGTCGCTTTTAAAATTGATTTTTAAAAAATAAGTTTTAGGGTTTTTTTGTATATTTATCCATTCCGAAATTTAATTCCTTTATTTATTTTGTTTTTTATTTAAAGTCCGGATGGACGAACAAATTTGACATGAAAGTTTTATTTTACAGAACACTAAAAACTTCCGCTGAAAAACAATTAGATGAAAAAGACATTTTCATGGCTCATAGGTTCCACTCATTATAGAGGAATCAAGTTAAAATGACCCAATTATATTGGCAATCGTGTGACAGGAAGAGTCATCGGAGGAGAGACGATTGATTAATCTTCCTCCCTCTCTTTCAGGGATCACATGAACTCGGGCTATCCTGACATTTCTTCACTTTTAACTCCTCTTTCCTTTTTTTTCTCAAGTATTCGAGATACACTTTTATTAGATTTAATTTATTTTTTTTTTCATATTTTTATTTTTCTTTATTTATATTACTCTTTTATAATCCCCAGCTTTGGGGATTTTAGCAGCACTGACCTCTTCTTCCACTCTGTTCTTAGAGCAGCAAAAAGAGAATCGACTCTGGAAAGTAAGAAAAGAGAAAAAGTGAAGATAAAATTGAAGAAAACGAGTTGAGGGTAAAACTGGTGGAATAAAGACATCGGGGCAGAATAATAAGAGAAGAAGTATATAGTTACATTAATTTATTGTTGAGAAGATGATAAAGGGGTGAAGTGTGACTCAGGTCAGATCAGTGGTTCTCAACCTTTTCACTCCCGAGGACCCCTTCGATCTAAATGGGTTACCCCCAAACCCCCAGGATACTGAAAGGTCTGGCAGCTTATTATATTTATCAAAAGAAAGATGCATGTAACTTAATATTTATGAAAAATAAGAAAACTAATAAATGGAGGCAAGAGAAGAAATACAATAAACAATTGTAAAAATTCATTAACTCCGGGAGATAATTAAACCCACAGCCATTTAGGAATTGAATTGCGATTGACTCAAAATGATTACATTATGATTGTTAAATCATGGATGGATCATCGTTTTTTGCGTCAGGCCAAAGGAAGCCATTTCAGGTCATGTTCAAAAACTGATTTTGAACGAAACCAATTATGGGTAGAAAGTTGATGCGTGTATACAAAACAAGCAGAAGTTTAGATTAAGAGTAATGTACATAAGTATCAATTCGTATACAACAGATGAGCATTTAATCGGTGACCTGTGTAATGAACGTGACTTTGACGTGTAGGGCACCGGGAGTGTCACTATTCATCTCAATGACCTCAAAAACTACGGATTACACAACTAATATGGGTCGTTTTTGGTTATTTTTATGTTCACCCTTTTCAAACTCTCCCTCCCCACAACCCCCTTTTGGTGCCAGTGATGTCTTACCCCCACAGCAATCTTTCCCCGATGCTAAGTCTATGTATACCAAATTTTGGTTGAAATTGCTCAATGCATCATTAGAGTGTATGTTGGCACACACGTCATATATCCATCTTTTTTTTTTTTTTTACATAGATAGATACATCTGACAGTCTACCTCATTTCTTTCTTTGTACTCCATCTCACGAATTCTTTCTTTTTTGTTTCATAAAATATTCTACTTTCTGTTGCATTTGCTAATATTGAAACAAAAATTTAAAAAATATGAAGCAAAAAACCACAAAAAAAAAATCACCTAACAAATTGCACTAGAGTATATTTCCATGTTTTGCCTCTTGTTTAATATGAGGAACCAAAAGAAAGTGAGAACATTCCATACCGTATTAGACAGTCAAGTAGTTTTCTTTCTCTCTCTCTCTCTCTCATCTCTCTCTCTCTCTCTCTCTCTCTCTCTCTCGACAAGTAAAAGTTAACCAACCATTTAAAAGTTTGGAAGGACTCACAAAGAGTAATACACGTCTAACTGTCGAAAGAATTTACTGACGTTGAATTTACCGTTGTGATATTAGGGAAAAAATATATATATGCTCTTTTTTTTCTCCTTAGAAAGATATAATTAATATGGGTAATATCAAAGTGTGGACATACAGCAGTCATAAATACATATATAATTAAGCCTCAGCAGTTTTAGGTCAGTGGAGTATGAAGGGCCTTCTCCTTTTAACAGACACAAACAAAGACAGTCGGATTGCTTGCGACCTGTGAAGTGGCTCAGATCACCTCATTTTTTCTCCCGACCTCTTTGGCTCGGTAATCATTCCTACTGAATTTGACTATCAGGTAATGAGAGGCTGGACAATGATGTATCACGGAAACCGGGGAATTGGATTCCTATTCGTTCGGTGATACGTTGCGTGTGTGTGTGTGTGTGTGTGCTTCCTTAAATTAAGGAAGGGGCTAGGACGACAGTTGGTTGCCTAGAAGAGCCTTTCCGAGGATGAGAGAGAGTAGAGAAAGATGGAGCAAAGGGGGGATAGGAGATATGTGAGAGTGGGGACGTAAAATGAATGATGAGGGTAAAATATTGAAAGGAAAGAAAGACAATAGAAAAGAACTAGAATATATATATATATATATATATATATATATATATATATATATATATATATATATATATATATATATATATATATATATATATATATATATATATATATTAGATATATATATCATATATATATATATATATATAGATATATATATATATATATATATATATTGTGATGGCGTGTTAACCACCACACAGTGCGCTTATAAAATTATCTGATACGTACCTGTATCCACTTAACAGGATACGAAATTCACAAGGTGTGAATCGTACCACAACCTTAAACCACAGTGTGTAAAATCAATTCATTGGGAGTGAAATAAACACATGAAAAAAATCACTTAAATTTAATACATAATTCTTGGGCAGAAATCACACCTGAACCTCCTTAATACAAATATATATGAATGAACACTCACGCTTAGATAAACATTAAACAAATCCCAAATACACAACCTTCCTAACGACACCACACACCTTCAAATACAAAAGGAGGGGGTCAGAAGGAGGAGAAAGGCAAAAAGAAAGAA
The DNA here is from genome assembly GCF_015104395.2 of Macrobrachium nipponense. Classification (NCBI taxonomy): domain Eukaryota; kingdom Metazoa; phylum Arthropoda; class Malacostraca; order Decapoda; family Palaemonidae; genus Macrobrachium; species Macrobrachium nipponense. Next base: position 70,743,449 of record NC_087216.1, on the reverse strand, counting down.
TATCTTAACAACTTCTCCGTATGTTTTAAAATTAATTCTCCTCTTGCAAGTCAAGGTACAACTCCACGTCTGGAGGACAAAACATGGGTGAATATCAGCGCTGAATAAAAAATATCGCAAGGTGGCTGGCAAGTAACCAACTGTCCACTGAAGACGACAGCAGGGGAACATTTGCCGTGAGCTTTTAGAATAATAAATATTTTACCTTGGGACAGAGAGGTCCCCTTGGCTTTATAACTGAACCAAAGGCGTTAAGGATAAATCCTGAAGCTGCCAGACTGGGAGATCCAAAAGGTATGTAGGAGGTGAATAATCTCAGTCCATGTACATGTGCAGAGGGCAAAAATCAGTACCAACGATCAGTTCAAAGAACGCCCAAGGGAAGGTCCAGGAAACTCTGGCTCCAATAACCACCAAAGACTTCCATTCCCCACTGTTCAGCAAGAGGGCCGGGGGGTTTGGAGGGGGGAGGAACCACCACCCAGTGAAATCACCAAATGTGGAATTTGAAAAGAGGATTAGCAAACATACATACAAACAAATCAAACACGGAGAGGAGAAAACTAGCAGTTACCATCCTTAACTAATTAACAGTTTAAAAATAATCTAATACATATTCACCTATCATTAACTGGCAACAAGATGACTATATATATATATATATATATATATATATATATATATATATATATATATATATATAGTAATATATATATATAATATTATATATATGTATATATTTATACATATATACATATATATTATTGTGTGTAATTGTTTATACTCATGTGGGTGCAAGTATACACTTGGAGTTATCAGTACAATCTGACATCGGTCAAATAAACTGAACTGAAACTAATTATGAATAGCAGTAATACTAAGAAAAATGTTCATTCATTAAAAAATAAATTCCGCGAAGTCGGTTGACATCGAGATCAAAACTTCCATTTGGTTTTACTTTCTTCAGAAATGAACACTCAAGAAATAATCATGTCGAAGGCTTTCGACTCTACAGCTTCTTCCTTTCATCTGCCCCATTTATTTTTTCTCAATAAATATCCTTCTTAACTTCTTTTTGTTTCTCTCAATTCCCCGGAATTCTTGTCATATCTTTCTTTCCTTCAGCGCTTTCTTCTCTTCCTCTCGCCTCCTTCTAGTGATCACCAAAATTCTAATTAAGGATTTTTCCGGGATCGTTTTTTTTTACTTTGGGGAGATTTTCCTCAACAAGAAATAGTCACCTTCTTACGTGAGTGCTTTATCTAATGGTATTCGAAGTTGTTCTTGGGTTTTAGTTTTTTATTTTTTATTTTTTATGTCTCTCTCCATCTTGATCAGAGTTTCTTCTTTAATTTTATACCCATTATCGGTTTTCCTTTGATATTCGTCGACCTACTTCAAACAGTATTTGCAAGAGTTTTTTTTTATCATTTCGATATCTCAGAGGTGTACTCTCTCTTGGAATGAGATATACTAAACCTTTCCAACCTACTTTAAAATATGTGTTACATTATTAGTAACCATATCAATCTTATACCTTAATTCTCTTGGTCCGTAGGGGGTTAATTCCGTCAGTAGACCTCATGCGGTGCACTGCAGGAATACTTAAGGTTCTTTGCAGCGTGACTTCGACCCCTAGCTGCAGCCACTTTCGTTCCTTTCACTGTACCTCCTTTCATATTCTCTTTCTTCATCTTACTTTCCACCTCTCCTAACATGGGAATAAATGTTAATAAATCATATATATATATATATATATATATATTATATATATATATATATAATGTATATGTTATATGTATATATATATGATAGATATATATATATATATATATATATATATATATATTTATATATATATATATATATATATATATATATATATATTATATATATATATATATATATATATATAAAGGAGAGAGAGAGAGAGAGAGGCCGTACTCTTCTTAACTCAAAATCAAAGATGAAGAAATGACATGCTGATCAGCTCCCTGCCCAAAATAAAAACGGGGAAAAAAAGTATTGACTCGACCAGACACCCCCCAGGTGTGATCATCAGCGAAGGTGTTGATGACGTCACATCTCCCTGTAGGAAGAGAAGTCCCATCAACACTCTCTTTCTTCGCCGGAGCTTTTTCACGAGGACGTCCGATCTAATGGAAGGTCGAATACTTCTTGCGTCGACTCTCCTTGACGGAACGGAAGGAATCCCCCAAATGGAGAAGCCACTCCAGTTTTCTTGCTTCTTCATTTACGTCATTCTCTCTCCTGCTTCTTATTCCCCTGCGCCATTTTTGTTGCTTCTGGTTTCTGTTTTTTTATTTGGTTGCTTTTTACTTTAATTTAATTTTATACTTATATATATATATATATAATATATATAGTATATATATATAGTATATATATATATATATATATATATATATATATATATATATATAGATATATATGTATATAGTATATATGTATATATATATATATATATATATATATATATATAGATATATATATATATATATATATATATATATATATATATTATATATATTATTATACAATGTGCTTATATCTCTCTCTCTCTCTCTCTCTCTCTCTCTCTCTCTCTCTCTCTCTCTCTCTCTCTCTATATATATATATATATATATATATATATATATATATATATATATATATATATATATGGATAACTTGGTCACGAAGTATATAAAACGTGATGCTACGTATAAATAAAGGTTTTTGCCACGAAGGTAATTGAAAAGCGAGATAGCCGTGAACTTTCGGTCTAGCACGACCCTTTAGTAAAGGATCGTGCTAGACCGATAGTTCTCGGCTAAACTCGCTTTTTAATTTTCCTTCGTGGCAAAAACCTTATATATATATATATATTATATATATATATATATATATATATATATATATATATGATATATATATATATATATATTACATATATATATATATATATATATATATATATATATATATATATATATATATATATATATATATATATATTTGTGTGTACAGATTAGGACATACTTAGTGAACCTGTCTAGCAATAAAAGCAAACTGCTCCGAGAGCATCCAAGCTCCGATGTGTGGTGTGCTAATTATGAGATGATTGTCTCAAAATGACTCTTCCCAGAATTTGTGAAAAACTGTCGCTCTGACGACTCTGAATTGCCCTGTTTTCCTGCCCCTCCTTCCGTGGCTCTGGAATGAGTCTCTGACTTCACAATGAAGACGAAAAAAAAGTAGAAAGGCGGCAAGTTCGGAGTTCCCCCGGGAAGTTGAAAGAAGAATTCTCTCATTTTCGGAAGGGAATTAAGAGCCTCAATTATGCGCTGAGGATCCTACTGACTGTTACGGAACTTGTAATTAGTGCTCGGAGATTATTTAGGGGGTAATTAGAAGCAGCTTGGGAATTACCGATAGTGACTGATGTTTCTGCTATTTTTACCAGAGTTCGTTTACTCGGAATCGCAATGAAGGAATTTTTTATAATTTTATATCTATTATTTTGTTTTTAATGGCTTGCTGATTTAGTTTTCTATAAGAAATTCATAATATTTGGTTAGGATGGGTGTTCAGAAAATCTCACCCTCCCCTTAGCCTCTCCCCAACCCCCCCCAAGTAATTAGATAACTCGATACCAAAAATACACATTCAAGAATGGCCTAAACATTGTCTCTATTATTCTATATTATTTGTTGGGATGGGTTTTCAGAAACCCGGACTCACCCCCTAACCCCCCAACAAGATAAATTAATATAACTCCATATGCCAAAAAAAAAAAATAAAGTGTGTTCCGGCTCCCAAATTCCTCAAGAGTGGCCCATAACTTCCCTGTCGAGTTGGAGCCGACTTATTTTCCTGTTCTGCATCGACATTTTTCACCAATAATTCATGCTTTTTCTAAAGGTGAATGTTTATTTTTTTTTTCAGGTGCATTAAGAGCAGATTCCCTTTTTGATGAACCTTGACTAGGTCTCTCTCGATCGATCAATGGTTTTTTCGAATCAAACTCCCCTGTTTTTCGTTTGGTTCTTCGCCTTCTTATCTTCTCTTGCTCCTCCTTCCTCGTTTCTTGATCAATAAAAAAATTACCATGTATTTTTTATACGCTTACTCATTTCATTGCATTTTTGGACTTCTGATCTCCGTCATTTTTTTTATTCTCGTCTCCTCTTCCCCGTCTTCTGGGGATCACCAATATTGTAATCTGGCATTTTTTTCCGGACCTTTACTTTCCAGAGACATTCCTCTGGAACCCTCGACGTCTCTCTCGCTTTTTCACGGCTCCCAAAGGGTGCTGGAAACGCTCTCCCCTTCCCCCCACCCCGAGTGTATTTTCTACTTACTTAGCGTTTCTCTTTCTCAGTTTTTACCGTATTTTTTGTCTTTCCCCTTACTTGTTTATTTGGCTCTTTTCCTCAATTCGGTTTTCCTATGATATTCTCTCTCTCTCTCTCTCTCTCTCTCTCTCTCTCTCTCTCTCTCTCAATCTGAAAACCTCCAGATGCCTCTGTGCGCCCAAGCATTTGTCTAATCGTAACTTTGATCTGAAGGAAATAGAAAATAATGTTCTTTTGTTCCTCCCTGTCATCCTGATGCAGCTGTTCAGTCATGATATTCTTGTGATATAATATTCTGAATTAAAATATAATTACAATATATATAATAATATAGTAATGTCATAAATTTATATAATTATAATAATTTAATTCCTTATCACCCTGCACCTGCTTATTCCTGAATTCCCGTCCACCCCATTTCTTGAGAAAGACGAAGGAAGCGCAAACCACAATATAAAAAGTTAAAAAGTCAAAAGGGACTGAGAAATAAGGCGCTGTGGTGTGACTTCATTTCCTGTAAGTAACGAGAAGACCTCCTTTGCAGCGTCTGCAGTCGCAACTTCCTTTTAACCTCTTCTGAAACAATAACTTGATAACATTGTGTTATTAAATCAAGAAATATGAAAATAAGTAAACAAAAAAATAATGATTGAGTTGATGAGGTATCCTCGAAGGTATCCGTCAAGGTAGCCTTTTAATGGTATCCTTCATCCTTTGGAAATGTCCTTCGAGGTATCTTTAAGGCACATTTCAAGGTGTCCTTCAAGGTGTCCTTCAGGTATCCTTCGAAGTATCCTCGAGGCATCCTTCAATGCATTCTTCAAGATATCCTTAAGGCATCCTTCATCCTTCGAAATATCCTTCGAGGCATCTTCAAGGTACATTTCAAGGTATCCTTCAAGACATCTTTCTCAGGTATCCATGCGAGGCATCCTTCAAGGTATCCTTTGAAGTATCCTTCGATGCATCCTTCAAGACCATGCTTTGAAGTACGCTTCAAGACATCCTTCGAGGACATCCGAATCATCCTTCCGGGCATCATTCAAGGTATCCACCGAGGCATACTTCAAGGTATACTTTGAAGGTATCCTTCAAGGCATCTTTTGAAGCATCACCTTCAAGGCATCCTTTGTTTGAAGTATCATTCAAAGGCATCCTTCAATGTATCCTCCGAGGCATCCTTCAAGGTATCCATTCAAAGTATCCTTCGAGGCATCCTTCAAAGACATGCTTTGAAGTATGTTTCAAGGCATCCTTTGAGGCATCCTTCAAGACATGCTTTGAAGTATGTTTCAAGGCATCCTTTGAGACATCCGAATTATCCTTCGAAGTATCCTTCAAGGCATCCTTCGAGGCATCCTCTGAAGTATCCTTCAAGGCATCCTTTGAAGTATCCTTCAAGGCATTCCTTTGAAGCATCCTTCCAGGCATCCTTTGTGACCATCCTTCCAGGCATCCTTTGAATTATCCTTCGAGACATCCTTTGAAGCATCATCCTTCGAGGCATCCTTTGAAGCATCCTTCGAGGCATCCTTCAAGGCATCCTTTGAGGTATCCTTCAAGGCATCATTCAGGGCATCCTATAAAGTATCCTTCAAGGCATCCTTTTATGTATCCTTCACGGCATCATTCGAGGTATTCGAAGCATCCTTTGAGGCATCCTTCAATGTATGTTTCGAGGCATCCTTCCTTCAAGACATCCTTCAGAGTATCCTTCAGGCATTATCTCCTGGAAAGGTAATATCGGTTTCCCTGTCTTATCTCCCAGAAGAAATATCGCCCTCTTCTCGTCCTCCTCTTCTTCTTGTCTTGAAGGGAAGGCGGACTCATCATGGCTGGTATTCACGCTCAGGTTTACCTGTCACTCACTGTCAGTCCACCCACGACCGTTCGACGAGAGAGGGGCGTCCGGAAGTAGTAAGGACTAAGAACTGTCAGTCGACGGACAGTCAACTTGAGGTCCTCATCGCCCTCTGGCCGCTAAGCCTCCATTGTGTCAACACTACTTACATGGCAACGCACAGTGGGCCAGAACAGTAATTTTTTGGACAAAATTATTTTTTGTTTTTGCTTTCACATCCAAGTATTATTTACCATTTTCTTTGATAAAAGTTTAGAGTATTGATTTATAAGCATATGTAATAGTATGAGTGATAAGTTTACCCATTTTTTTTATATGGTAAAATGTAGTTAGAACTATATAACCTTTATATTTGATACCTTTATTCAATGCAGAAAAGATAAGAATAAAATTATAAAAAAATTAGATTATTTCTATCAATGCAATATATTTTAATGAACGTAAAGAATAACATTTTGGTTGTACTATTATACTATAGTAATATGAATATAGAAATAAAAGCATTTAATCCATTAAAAATCTAAAATAACAAGGAACTTTAACTCGTATTTAGGGTATTTTGGACGATTAAATTTTTGCTTTCTTCAGGTAGTTCAGTTTTTACAGGTCTGTCTACTTTTCTTACAGAACTTACCAAGAGATCAGATGGACAAAGTAATCTCCTCATTAAATCTTCATTTGTCTTTATTCGTGATGTTTTTATTGTGAAAGATTCCCTAAACTTATTGAATTCTTTATCCTTTGCTTCTTGTGCCTCCTCAGATAATATGCCAATTGGTAGATTGAAGTTGCATATCACTGAAGCACCATGAATTAACCACCGATGCAAGCTTTGGGGCATGTAGTACAAGTTGTATTTTTGTACATAACATTTGGCAGTGTCCAAGCAAAACCTTTCAAATTTATCTGCATCGATATCAAGACCAGATGACATTGTTGGTAAAATCAAATAAAGTTTATAAACATAGGATTGATCAAGGCCAGTAATTTCGAATGCAATTTATGCATTCTTGAAAAACTTGCGAGCAGCATTCCCATCATTAGATGTAGCATTCTTACAGTCTCATTTTTAGTTTCATTTGAGAATCTCATGTGTGGATGAATTTCCAGC
>NC_087216.1:70726119-70728619 GCF_015104395.2 Macrobrachium nipponense | reverse complement strand
TCACAAGACCAGAAGTTTTCTATTCCTCATTTTCTAATAATAATAATTATATTTGTCTTTGAAGGAAAAACGGAGATGCGAAAATGGGTTTTGTAAAAAGGGAAGTTTATCCGTCTCAACGTTTACCGGATAAAAGAAGTCTTGTTCAAATACCTCGAGTTCCGGAAGTACATTTGCTGCCTAGATTATTCGATGCATAATTAATGCCTTTGACGGATATGACCTGACTCATATTATGGTAGCAACGATGAATGACAATGACAAATTATTATTTGACACTTGTTATGCAAATCCAATCAACGTAATTTTTAATGGTCGTGAATAATTGAAAGCTGTATTCATGAAGACCTTTATTACGAAGAGCTAATTTTGTCCTTTATCTGAAAAACTCTTCATACAGAAAAAGGTGATAGAATTCCGCTGGTAATTGTTCAGCTTTTCCTTCGCCGATATCTTTATAATAATTTTTTATTTCTCAACATTCAGAAAAAAAAAAGAAAATGCATGTGCGTGAATATATATATATATATATATATATATATATATATATATATATATATATATATATATATATATACTATATATATATATATATGTATATATATATATATATATATATATATATATATATTATATATATATATATATATATATATATATATATATATATATATATTTGTATTACATTATGTACACATGTATATGTAAATACAAATACATACATATGGATATTATGTATACATATATATATGATATGTAATATAATAATATATATATAATTCATAAGGAGTTGAATATTATAAAGGAGGCATTCGAAATGTTTGATGTTCAGTAAGATTTATTTTTTGTCTAATTAATCACCTGGCAAAGTCAGAGCCGAAAGAGATTTCTATGAATAACGGCAACAGAAAAATAAGGAATAAAATGAAAGTGCTTCCAGGAATACGATTAATAAATTTACTCGTGTGATCGAAGAAGCATAAAGTAAAAAAAAGATAACAACTGTTGTGTGTTATACTGTTTACAATTATTTATTATATATATATATATATATGTGTGTGTGTGTGTGTGTGTGTGTGTATGTATGTACTATATATGTGTGTATATATATATATATATATATATATTATATATATATATATATATATATATATATATACATGTGAAAGTAATTTGGCGCAGCATGTTCCGTAGCCTCCTATTTGTACGAAGGCAAATTCCTGAAAAGGAGGTGATAAGCGATTGCCGAATGTTGTAAAGTGAAACAAGACTCAGCAGGACCTCCAAAGGGGAGATGTAGTTTTAGACAGAACTCTCGATGTGTCTTGAGGGCGGCTGGGTAACTCCCAGATGTTTATTCGGCTCTGGAATGGCCTGGAACCCTTTCAATCAAACGGCCCCCTGGCCAAAACGATCTTTCATAACTTTGGATGATCGGAATGCTGGGGGAGAGTAAAATGGCCTTTGCTGATGTACAGTCCTGTTCAAGTGCAGAATTGTCATCAGTTTATCATTTTCATTTCATTTCTCATTTTTCCATCTAGCCATACTTTCATTTCAGCGCTGAATGATCTTCTAGGTCCCAAAGCTTGGGCTATGCCCTAAATTCCATAATCCATCCATCCTTTCAATCACGCCTGACGACGTTTCCAGGAACGACAAATCAAATGACCCGGTCAGTCTTCCAAGTCGTGAGACATTTCCTGGAAAACGCAGAGGCCCTGATAGCTGCTTTCTTGGCCTCCATTTCAATGAATCATTAAAGATCAAAACTTCCTTTTGGTATATGTGAATTCAAAGAATAGTTCGCATACGAAGTCACACATGCATGCACAAATGCGCGCGTAAGAACGCACTATATTATATATATATAAAAAAAATATATATATATATATATATTATATATATATATATATATATATATATATATATAATATATAAAATATATATATTCAATATAGGATATATATTATATATATATATATATAATATATATATATATATATATATATATATATATATATATATATATATATATTATAAATATATATATATATATATATATATATGTATATATATATATATATATATATATATATATATATATATATATATAATATATATATATATGTGTGTGTTGTGTGTGTGTGTGTGTATATATTCGACAAACCTTGCCCTGTTGCTGAACCGATAATCACAGGATTCTGATGTCATTTGTAGAATTCTGGTATAATTTGATGTAACGTCAAGAAGTTAAGTTGCTGTGTTCTATCGGCTTTCCTTGGAAGTTGATCAAGATGCGCCCATTAATATTCACTTCTGACCTTCCTCAGTCCCATAAGTGACCTCCCTTGAGTAACGTGATTGCTGTCAGAGGAAGTAATTCTGTGCCAAACATGTCAATGACGTGTTTTGGCTAACTGAGCAGAGGAAAGAAATCTTGCAAGTTCTGGCCAAGTAATATTTCTCATTTCATAAGTTTTTTTACAAAATAGTTTTT